>NC_057757.1:4121578-4125164 GCF_004010195.1 Chiloscyllium plagiosum
TGGGGGGGGGGGGTGAGGGTGAGGGGATTGTACTGAGGGTGGGGAGAGAGGGTGAGGGGATTGCAGTGAGGGTGGAGGACTGTTGTGTTGGATATTTGGAACGAGCTCTTCCTGAGGTGAGGGTGAGGGGATTGTACTGAGGGTGGGGAGAGAGGGTGAGGGGATTGCAGTGAGGGTGGAGGACTGTTGTGTTGGATATTTGGAACGAGCTCTTCCTGAGAACTGTTCCCTTTCTCCCTCCCTCAATCCAGGACAGCCGCTCCGTCTGGCTGATCTTTCCCGGCAGAGAATCCGGCAGTCGCTTGGACAGGACCGGATCTCGGAGGTTGCTTCGTTACCTCTGCCTCCCATCCTCCAAACCTATCTCCGACATTCCTGAAAGTGGGAAGAGAGGACGGACAGAGAAAGACACAGAATTGTCAGCTGGAACTCAGCTTGTTAGTTATGTCAAATAAACCTTCGTCTTATACCTCCCCAGGCCCAGGTTGGGTCTGGACTTTGACGGGTTTTTAAGAAATTCTTGGATCCCGGCCATCGTGAGGGGAGAGTAACTGCGGCCATTCCTCCCTGTTGCTCAACGATAGCCCATTGTGGACTCTTTCTATCCCTCAATTTTCTTAAACTGAGTTCACAATCCCTCATTGACCAGCAGCCTATGCATACACAACACCAGCTCTCTTGCTCTCTCTCTGTTTCTGAGGTGCACTTTCTGTCTTTCACTTTCATCCCCACCCCGATCCCCTCTCTCTCGGTCTTTCCCACTCGTGGGTTCTGTCCCTTCCATTTTCTGCGTGTTACTATCTTTGTATCATTGTCTTCTCTCACACACACATGCAGTCTGCGTTTCTCTCTCACACACATGCAGTCTGCGTTTCTCTCACACACACATACAGTCTGCGTTTCTCTCACACACACATGCAGTCTGCGTTTCTCACACACACATGCAGTCTGCGTTTCTCTCACACACACATGCAGTCTGCGTTTCTCTCACACACACATGCAGTCTGCGTTTCTCTCACACACACATACAGTCTGCGTTTCTCTCACACACACATGCAGTCTGCGTTTCTCACACACACATGCAGTCTGCGTTTCTCTCACACACACATACAGTCTGCGTTTCTCACACACACATGCAGTCTGCGTTTCTCTCACACACACATGCAGTCTGCGTTTCTCTTACACACATGCAGTCTGCGTTTCTCTCACACACACATGCAGTCTGCGTTTCTCTTACACACACATGCAGTCTGCGTTTCTCTCTCACACACATGCAGTCTGCGTTTCTCACACACATGCAGTCTGCGTTTCTCTCACACACATGCAGTCTGCGTTTCTCTCTCACACACATACAGTCTGTCTCTCTCTTTATTACATTCTGTCTGTCTCTCGCTCACACACACGCACACACATTGCCTCCCTTTCTATCTCTCCCACACTGTATCTCTCATACAGTCTACATATCTTTCTCTTTATCTCACATTCTGACTGCTTTTCTCTCTCACTCACACACATTCTGCCTGTCTTTCTCTCTCTCCCAGTCTCTCACGCACGTTCTGTCTTTCTCTCTCCCACATCCTGTCTCTCTCTCCCACACTGCCTCTCTCACACACGTTGTCTTTCTCTCTCTCTCCCACATCCTGTCTCTCTCATACACATTCTGTCTTTCTCTCTCACACACACCACATTCTGTCTTTATCTCTCTCTCTCCCACATCCTGTCTCTCTCTCACACACATTGCCTCCCTTTCTCTCTATCTCTCCCACATTCTGTCTCTCTCTCTCACCACAGTATCTGCCTTTCTTTATCCTCTCTCACCCATCCTGTCTGCCTCTCTATCCCTTCTCTGATTTCACTCTATCTTTCACATGGTGGTCACATTCCCTTGATTTATGAGCGCTTTGGGAGAGGCGGGGAATGGTAGAGAATGGGGCCCTGCTTTGCAGAGGGGAAACCGAACAGGAAAGTTGTCTGCAGCTTTGGAGACTGAGAGCCGATGACTCACTGGGGTCACTACATCCAGGCGATTGCACCATCTGCTGCCGGTCCAGGAGGACTCAGCATAGCAACAGCCCTCTGATTGGTCAGTTCTCCGTAGGAACGCTCTCCCCAGATCTTTTTTTTATTTGTGGAAAGAGCAGATTATACTCCAAAACCCAACAAACTCGAGCAGCGACCAACACTGTGCACTTGTGCAATCATTAAAGAATCGAAAGGATGATGGAATGAACCCGGTTCATTTTGTGATTTGATTGCCCATACAAAACTGTGTTCTCCTAAACTATGCTTTACACAATGTTACTCAATGTCTCTGCTTGGTCTTTTGGGTGTGTGGATCTTAAAGGGGGTAACGTTTAAACTGTGCAAGTTAAGGGTCAGGTTTTTTTTTACCGCTCTGTGTTAAAATTATCAGTAACCATGATGTGGAGGCAGGTGCCTGTGTTGGTCCGGTCTGGACAAACTCAGAAGTTACATTGACACCAGGTTAGAGTCCACCAGCTTTATTTGAAACTACCAACTTTCCGAGCTAATAAAGGAGCAATGCTCAGAGCGTTTGTGACTTCAAATAAACCTGTTGGACTATAACCTTGTGTCTGGTGACTTCTGACAAAGTTACCAGTGTTTGGGTAAACAGAGTTGTTTTGGCTGTTTGCTGTAGGAACCTGGGACAGTTTGCTCTCATACTGGTTGAGGTACAAAGGTGAGGGCTGCTCTGTCCTTAGAAAGAGAGATGGCTGGTGATGAGATTAACCTGAGGGTCAGGCGAGGAGCGGGGTTGAGAAAGAAAGTCCTTCGTGGTGGTCTCAGCCTGTGTTGGGAATCGAAACTTAACTTGTTTGTCAGGGGCAAATTGGAATTGTTGGTTGCATCAGATTTGTGGTGACTCTGGGATTAGAGGATCTACCTCTATGAGTTGTGTCAAAGTTTTGGGGGATCGTTGGCTGGGTTATTTAGGAACAAGGACGACATAAGATTGGGATGCAATTAGTGTAAGTCCAAAAGCATAAAAAGGATATTGTCTCAAGATCTTGCATCAATAAATAGTGGCACAGGGAGCTGCTAAAAGAGATATCTCTATAGGTTAAAGAGATATTTCTGATCAACAGATGAGAGATCACAGAGCCAAGTCATAGAAGCATAAAGCGCGGAAACAAATCCTTAGGTCTAACCAGGCCATAATCCCAAACTAAATTAGTCCCACCTGCCTGCTCCTGGCCAATATCCCTCCAAACCTTTCCTATTCATGGACTTAGCCAAATGTCTTTTAAACTTTGTAACTGTACCCTCATCTACCACTTCCTCAGGAGGTTCATACCACACATGATCTACTCTCTGTAAAATGTTGCTCCTCATGTCTGCGTGGGTTTATTCTGGGTGCTCCAGTTTCTTCCCACAATCCAAAGATGTGCAGGTTAGGGTGAATTGGCCATGCTAAATTGCCTCCTAGTGTTCAGGGATGTGTAGTTTAGGTGCATTAGTCAGGGGTAAATGCAGGGGAATGGGTCAAGGTGGGTTACTCTCCGGAGGGTCAATGTGGACTTGTTGGGCCAAAGGGCCTGTTTCCACACTGTAGGTAATCTAATCT
>NC_057757.1:4125664-4127043 GCF_004010195.1 Chiloscyllium plagiosum
AAATGTCTTCAGAGTCTCTAAAGTTGTTGTTTTCCTCGCCCTGTTGTCTCATCAGTCAAGGACTTATCCTTCCCTGCTGTGTGAATGGCTTCATCAATCAAGAGCCTGCTTGTTTTTACTATCGCTCACAAATTGTCAGCATTTTGCACAATTTAAACTATTCTACTTTTGAGTATATAAAATGGTTGTTAGAAAAGAAACAAAAGTTTTGTCTTTTATTATAGATCAGTCTGTGGTCCAGGCACATCTTAAAGTTTAAACCGAAATTACCTCTCACAGTCTGTGAGTGTGTGTCTGCGTGAGTGAGGTTACTTAACACACACAGAGGCACAGGGATGGCAAAGATTGAATGCCTGCTGGTGTGGCAGTTTGGTTGTTTGGAGGGCAAGCTATCTCTATCTCTTGTTCAGTAATTATCACTGTGGGGATCCCTTCGACCTCAGAGGCTCAAGTTATTGTCAGAGTAACAGCCTTGAGGCAGAGAATCATTTGTAACTAGGAGGCTGCAGTCTCCCTCCACTCCCCTTCCCCCACTCAGTCCCCAGACGGCCTTAATCTCTTCAAATGAAAGTCCCTGGCTCAGAGGAGAACAGAGCTCTCAGGCCTGCTGTGCTTTCACAATCTCACAGCATTCAATATTCCAGCGCAGTACAGGCCCCTTGGCCCTCAATGTTGCACTGACCTGTGATACCTATCTGAAGCCCATCTAACCGACAGAGAAACTGCCTTGAGTCGGAGAATTATTTGTTACTGGAAGGCTGTCGTCTCTCTGCCCTTCCCCCTTCTTTAGGACTGTAAATGGATGCAAGGCGAGCTGCAGATAAAGTGGGGGTGTGCGGGTGGAGTAGGGTGGTGAGGTAGGGAAGGGAGGTTATTTGACATTGGAGCACTCAATGTTGAGTCCTCCGGGCTGCAGGCTGCCCAGGCGGAAGATGAGGTGTTGTTCCTCCAATTTGCAGCAATGGAGGAGGCCAAGGGTGGTCGTATCGGAAAGGGAGTGGGACGGGGAATTGAAATGGGCAGGGACTGGGAGGTCTGGTCGGTCTCTGCGGGCCCAGCTAAGGTGCTCGATATAACGCGCTCTGAGTTTACATTTCATGTCACAAGTGCTCCTGCCCACAACGTCGATTTTCCTGCTCCTCGGATGCTGCCTGATCTGCTGTGCCTTTCCAGCACCGCTCTGATCTTGACTCTGATCTCCAGCACCTGCAGTCCTCACTTTCGCCAGGTTGGAGGAGAGGCAGGTGAACATCTATCTCACCTAGAAGGACTGTTTGGGACCCTGGGTGGAGGTGAGGAGTGGGCCAGCAGGTTTTCCATCTTTTCTGGTTGCAGGGGAAGGAACCTGGGGGTTTGGGGGTGGGGGGAGGGGGAGTTGG
>NC_057757.1:4127316-4135642 GCF_004010195.1 Chiloscyllium plagiosum
GGGGTTAAGAGCAGCGGAACAGAGAATGGGGGTGGTGTGGTGGACGGCTGTGGGAAGGAAAGCACATTATTCAAAGGAGGTGGATATCTGGGATGCTTGGGAGTGGAATGTCTCCTTGCCTGAGCAGATGCGGTGGAGGTGGAGGAATTATAGAGTCATAGATGTACAGCATGGAAACAGACCCTTCAGTCCAACTCGTCCAGGCCAACCAGATATCCCAACCCAATCTAGTCCCACCTGCCAGCACCCAGCCCATATCCCTCCAAACCCTTCCTATTCAGACACCCATCCAAATGCCTTTTAAATGTTGCAATTGTACCAGCTTCCACCACTTCCTCTGGCAGCTCATTCCATACATGTACCACCCTCTGCATGAAAATGTTGCCCCTTAGGTCTCTTTTATATCTTTCCCCTCTCACCCTAAACCTATGCCCTCTATTCTGGACTCCCCCAGCCCTGGGAAAAGACTTTGTCTATTTATCCTATCCATGCCCCTCATAATTTTGTAAACCTCTATAAGGTCACCCCTCAGCCTCCGAGACTCCAGGGAAAACAGTTACCCTCGTCACGGACGAGTTTGTTTCATGATGTGAGGAGTTAAAAGAGCTGGAGGACTGAAGAGGGCACGGAGGGGCAGGCAGTGAGGAAGGGGCTCACTGAGTGCACGTCTGTAAGGGAGGCAGAGCAACTCTTCAAACTGTGGGCATCTTTTAAAGACGTGGTACAAACCCAGTTGGAGATCAAACGTAAACCACAGATGCTGGCACGAAGGTAGACAAGCAGAAGGCAGGAAAAGCACTGCAAGCTGGCATTGCCAAGGGGTGGAGATGTCAATATTGTAGGTGTAGGCCTTCATCAGGACTGGGGCGGGGGTTGGGGGGGGGTGGGTGTTAAGGAGCTGCAGAAAAAGGGGTGGGGACAGTTTTAGATGGGGAGAGGGGTAGACTGGTGAGGTAGGGATAGGTGAGGACAGGTAGAGGGTGCAACCTGGTTGGTCGATAGGAAAAATGGGTCAGGGGATGGGAAAGGAGGTTATTTGAAATTGGAGAACTCAATGTTGAGTCCTCTGGGCTGTAGGCTGCCCAGACGGAAGATGAGGTGTTGTTCCTCCAATTTGCGGTCTGATTCATTGTGACAATGGAAAAGGGATTGGGAAGGGGAATTAAAATGGGCAGGGACTGAGAGGTCTGGCTGAGATGTTCGACGAAACGTTACCTACGTTTACGTTTAGTATCCCTGATGTAGAGAAGACCACATCGGGAGCACCTGATGCAGTAAACCGGGTTGGAGGAGAGGCAGGTGAACATCTATCTCACCCGGAAGGACTGTTTGGGGCCCTGGATGGAGGTGAGGGGGGTGGTGCACCAGCAGATTTTGCATCTTTTCCAGTTGCGGGGGAAGGTACCTGGGGGTTCAGAGGGGGGTCGATGGGGAGAGTTGCTCAAACCAAAGACTGTCGAAGGGAATGGTCCTTGTGGAAGGCAGGGAGGGGAAGATGTTCTTGGTGGTGGGGTCTAATTGGAGTTGGTGGAGGTGTTTAAGTATGATGCGTTGGATGCGGAGACTGGTGAGGTGGTAGGTGAGGACAAGGGGGACTCTGTCTTTTGTTTAGAGGTGAGGTGGGGGATTTCGAGCAGTGGATTGGAAAATTGAGAAGGTGCAATGGCAGTCTGACCAATGACCAACCAGGTCATACCCTCGACCTGTGTTCACCTCCCCTGACCTCATCCCCATGTCACCACCACCCCCTTTATCTGCAGCTCCCCTTACACCCACAGCCCCAGTTCTGAAGAAAGGTTACACCCGAAACGTTGACTTCTCCACCTCCTGATGCTGCCTGGCTTACTCTCAATTCGGACCTAATACCATGTTCAAAGATCTCATTCTCTTTGAAGAAGTTTAAAAAAAAATCTCTCAGTGTTTTGTAATAAGAACCAAAAGCTTACAACTGCTAGGCAGCCAATGGAGATGGCTAGTAATCTCAAACTGATCCACAAAATTAGACCCTCTTTCATCATCCCCATTAACTTGAGAAAAACAGGGAGAATTGAGAGAATGAGTGGAATAGAATGCTCCAGTCAGACTGTATTTGGGATATCGTACCACCTCCAAACAGACCCCACCACCAGGGATATATTCCCCTCCCCACCCCTATCAGCGTTCTGGAGAGACCACTCCCTGCGCAACTCCCTCGTCAGGTGCACACGCCCCACCAACCCAACCTCCACTCCCGGCCCCTTCCCCTGCGACCGCAAGAAGTGCAAAACTTGCGCCCACACCTCCCCCCTCACCTCCCTCCAAGGCCCCAATGGATCCTTCCATATCCATCACAAATGCACCTGCACCTCCACACCACATCATTTACTGTATCCGCTGCACCCAATGTGGTCTCCTCTACATTGGGGAGACAGGCTCACTACTTGCGGAACATTTCAGGGAACACTCTGGGACACCCGCACCAACCAACCCAACCGTCCCATGGCTGAACACTTTAACTCCCCCTCCCACTCCGCCAAGGACATGCAGGTCCTTGGCCTCCTCCATCGCCAGACCCTGACCACACGACGCCTGGAGGAATTCCTGAAGAAGGGCTTATGCCCGAAACGTCGATTCTCCTGCTCCTCAGATGCTGTCTGGCCTGCTGTGTTTTTCCAGCATCACATTTTTCAACTTTGGGATATCATGGGCAGTTTTGGACCCCGTATCGAAAGAAGGGTGTGCCTTGGCGGGGGGTTCCAGAGGAGGTTCACAAGAATGATCCCAGGGATGAGGGGCTTGTCTTATGGGTTGAGGACTCTGAGTCTGTACCCGATAGGGCTTAGAAGGATGGGGGATGGGTGGGATCTGGTTGAAACGTACAGAATACAGAGAGGCCTGGATAGGGTGGACGTGGAGAAGGGGTTTCCCCCGGTCGGAGAGACTAGGAACCGAGGGCACAGCCTCAGGGTGAAGGGGTGGACTGAGGTGAGGGGGAATTTCTTCAGTCAGTGATGAAGCTGTGGAACTCATTACCACAAAGGGCTGTGGAGGGCAAGTCATTCAGTGTCTTTTGGACAGAGAGAGAGAGAGAGAGGTTCTTGATTGGTGAGGGGGTCAAGGGTTACAGGGAGAAGGCAGGAGAATAGGGTTGAGAAACTTGTCAGATGTGATCGAATAAATTCAGACTCAATGGGCTAAAAAGCCCAATTCTGCTCCTATATTAACAACATTTAAAAGGCATTTGGACAAAGACGTGAATAGGAAAATTTAGAAGGCTATGGGTCAATTGCAAGGAAATGGGGTTGGAGTGGATGGACATTTTGGTCAGCATGGATGAGTTTGGGCTGAAGGGCCTCTCTCTGTGCTGTAGAACCCGATGACTCCCTATATCTTGTGGCTTCGCCCCTCACTCAGAGCTATCAGGATCAAGTTGTTTCTTGCTTTGCTGTTTAGCCCAGACACCAAACCAGGAAGGTGATGATGGCTGTCAGTAATGTTAAGGGGTATAGCCTTTACTTATGGGGGATGGGGGTGTGCGGTTCCTGGTAGAGTCAACCAACAGCTGACTGCAATATCTGTCTAGGGGCTTGAGCATGCTCAGTCAGTCACTCGGGCTAGTCAGAATCCAGGAACTCTGCATCTAAAGGGGCGAGGAGGTGAATGGAGTAAGGTGGCATGGTGGCGCGGTGGTTAGCACTGCTGCCTCACTGTGCCAGGGACCTGGGTTTGATTCCAGTCTCAGGTGACTATCTTGTGTGCGGAGTTTGCACATTCTCCCCGTGCCTGTGCGAGTTTCCTTCCATATTCCAAACATGTGCAGGTCAGGGTGGATTGGCCGTGCTAACTTTATCCATAGTGTCCAAGGATGTGCAGGTTAGGGTGGATTGGCCGTGCTGAATTGTCCCATAGTGCCCAGGGATGTGCAGGTTAGGGTGGATTGGCCATGCTAAATTGTCTCATAGTGTCCAGGGATGTGCAGGTTTGGGTGGATTGGCTGTGTTAAATTGTCCCATAGTGCCCAGGGATGTGCAGGTTAGGGTGGATTGGCCGTGCTAAATTGTCCCATAGTGTCCAGGTATGTGCAGGTTAGGGTGGATTGGCCATGAGAAATTGTACCATAGTGCCCAGGGATGTGCAGGTTAGAGTGGATTGGCCGTGCTAAATTGTCCCATAGTGTCCGGGTATGTGCAGGTTAGGGTGGATTGGCCATGAGAAATTGTCCCATAGTGCCCAGGGATGTGCAGATTAGAGTGGATTGGCCATGGGAAATGCAGGGTTACAGGTAAAGGATGGGGAGTGGGTCTGGGTGGGATGTTGGTTGGAGGCTCGGTGCAGACTCAATGGGCTGAATGGCCTGATACCACACAGTCGGGGTTTGTCACTCATCCTGGGCTACGACCAACCTGGAGTGAGAGAGGGAGAGGTATTTCCGAGGTGCAAGTGGGTGGTATAGTCAGTACCCTCAGCTGTGGGGAGGTTCCCCGAGAGAGCACCACCCTCTGCGTGAAAAATTCCCCTCTCACCTAAAACCTATGCCCTTTAGTTTTGGCCTCCCCTATTCTTGGAAAAAATGACCTTGTCTATTCACCATATCCATGCCCCTCATGATTTTATAAACCTTGAAAAGGTCACCCCTCAGCCTCCTAGGCTGCAGTGAAAAAAGTTCCAACCTAATCAGCCTCTCCTCATAACTCACACCTCCCATTGGCAGCAACATCCTGGTAAAATGTTTTGGGAATCCTCTCTAGTTTGATAATACTCTTCCTATAACAGGGCAACCAGAACTGGACATGGTACTCCATAAAAGCCTCACTAATGTTCTGTACATCTTCAACATAACGTCCCAACTCCAACATTCAATAGAATGAAGGCAAGCGTTCTAAATGCCACCTTTACCAATGTGTTTTCACGCAGAGGGTGGTGCGCGTATGGAATGAGCTGCCAGAGGAGGTGGTGGAGGCTGGTACAAATACAGCATTTAAAAGGCTTCTGGATGGGTACATGAATAGGAAGGGTTTAAGAGGGATATGGACCAAGTGCTGGCAAATGGGACTAGATTAGGTTAGGATATCTGGTCGGCAAGGAC
This sequence comes from Chiloscyllium plagiosum, assembly GCF_004010195.1. Lineage (NCBI taxonomy): Eukaryota > Metazoa > Chordata > Chondrichthyes > Orectolobiformes > Hemiscylliidae > Chiloscyllium > Chiloscyllium plagiosum. The sequence continues at coordinate 4,132,382 of NC_057757.1, forward strand.
GAGTTGGAGCGAAGGGTCAATTTCTGTGTTGTACATCTCTATGAATCTATGACTTTCTCTTGGAGGATTGGGCATTCCAATTATAGTCTGAATACCAGCCTTGGACCAAGCTGGCATGACCACTGCTGCCAGTCCTGAAGGAAGATGAAGTTCTGTTCATGCCCACCGAATGGGACACCATGCCCCACACCCACTCTGCCATGTATAGTGCTAACCTATGGAACCCACACAGGGGCTGCCAGTCAGTTCCAGAGTATCTGGAGAACAATGAATTATTCCAGGAATGACGTGTGGGTGGGGTGAGGGCAGCATCAGAAGAGAGGGAGGTTTTGGAGAGGGGTAGGTGATACCGAGGTCTGTTTGGTCAGACACAGAGGGAATTCCCGTGACATCACGGAGGAACATCGTCCGGAAAAAAAACGCCTGACGCATCTCACACTCAACCAAGTAAACATAAGATTCAACCAGTAGAGACCAGAGAAAGAGAGAGTCAAAGAGAGGTGGAGGTGGGAAGAGATGCAGACAGAAACAGACAGACAAAGAGAGAGAAACTGAGGAAGTCATAGCGACAAAGAGATAGAGAGAGATAGTGACTGGTAGCGAAATAGGGGAGGTGTGGAGACGGACAGAGATACAGAGAAAGAGACAGACTGACAGAGGGAGAAGGAGAGACACAGAGACAGTGATAAGGTATACAGAAAGAGATATAAACAGACAAAGATGGACAGAGAGAGAGGGAGATATGAGGACTGACACACAGATGGAGACAGACGTAGAGAGGGAGTGACAGACAGAAAGTGAGAGAGAGAGACTGAGACAGACAATTAGATTAGATTCCCTACAGTGTGGAAACAGGCCCCTTCGGCCCAACAAGTCCACACCGACCGTCTGAAGAGTAACCCACCCACGCCCATTTCCCTCTGACTAATGCACCTAACACTAAGCCATTCCTGAAGAAGGGCTTATGCCCGAAATGTCGATTCTCCTGATCCTTGGATGCTGCCTGACCTGCTGCGCTTTTCCAGCAACACATTTTTCAGCTCTAATCTTCAGTCCTCACTTTCACCTAACACTATGGGCAATTTAGCATGGCCATTTTACCTGCCCTGCACATCTTTGTGACTGTGGGAGGAAACCAGAGCACCCGGAGGGAACCTGTACAGACATGGGGAGAATGTGCAAACTCCACACAGACAGACGCCCGAGGCTGGAATCAAACCTGGGACCCTGGTGCTGTGAGGCAGCAGTGCTAACCACTGAACCACCGTGCCGCCCAAATGTGTGAGAAACAGAGATAGGTAGGTACAGCGACATAGAGGAAGAGACAGATGGAGAGAGACAGAGAGGGACATGAGAAATAAAGAGAGGTACAGAGAAACCAAGAGACTGACTGACAGTGAGAGAGACAGAAAAAAACAGACACAGAACGAGAAACAAAGAAAGAGAAACAGAGACAGTGTTTCCACACTGTAAGTAATCTAATCTAATCTAATCTAATCTAATCAGAAACAGAGACGCTGAAAGAAAAAGGAGGGAGAAAGAAGGAGACAGACGCAGCAATAGAGAGACTGGGACAGAGAGTCATAGAGATGTACAGCACGGAAACAGACCCTTCAGTCCAACTCATCCACGCTGACCAGATATCCTAACCTAATCTAGTCCCATCTGCCAGCACTTGGCCCATATCCCCCATATCCCTCCAAACCCTTCCTATTCATATACCCATCCAGATGCCCTTTAAGTGTTGCAATTGTACCAGCCTCCACCACTTCCTCTGGCAGCTCATTCCATACACATACCACCTTCTGTGTGAAAAAGCTGCACCTTTTATATCTTTCCCCTCTCACCCTAAACCTATGGCCTCCAGTTCTGGACTCCCCCACTCCAGGGAAAAGACCTTGTCTATTTATCCTACCCATGCCTCTCGTGATTTTATAAACCTCTATAAGGTTACCCCTCAGCCTCCAACGTTCCAGGGAAGACAGCTACTTCCTATTCAGCCTCTCCCTATAGCTCAAATCCTCCAAACCTGGTGACATCCACATAAATAATTTCCAAACCCTTTGAGTTTCACAATATCCGACGGGAAGGAGACCACATTTCCAGGCAATATTCCAAAAGTGACCTAACCAATGCCCTCTACAGCTACCGGAATCCCTCGCAATCCCAATGGAGTAATGTTACCACAGTGACCAATGCACAAAACTGAAACAAAGAAAACATTTCCTTTTTTTAAATTCCCCGTGTTGAGAGGATGATAGACAGAGACCAGGCAGCAATAATCTGAGAAGCCATCTCTCTCTTTATCTGAAACCCCACCCAGCCTGGGAACTTGCCTGAATTTATTTTTGGCTTGATTGAGGAAAGAGGCTGGAAGTGTCTGATGGCTTGACGTCACTGAGCAGGGACTCAAAGAAATTCGCTGTGCGTTTTGACCTTCCTGCACTTAGCATTGGTGTAATCATCAATTACCCTTCTGCAGAAGGAAGCTTTCTGTGCGGGGGAGGCCAGCTGTTTGGGGAAGGACTTCTGTTTTAGACACCGTGAGTATAACAGCAACAGCGGCTCTCTCTCTCTCTTTAAACAAAGCTGGAGATCTATTGTTCAGTGGTAGCTAGCCAGTGAAAATCGGATGTTGCGGATTGCAGTGAAAAGCAGCAGAAAGGGACAGACCAGAATTTGATGGAGGAATTGATTTGAGAGAGATGCAGAAAGGGTGGGGTGATGGTGAGCAGGGGCTAGAAGGATTGAGTCTTGGAAATGGGAAGAGAAATTAGCACACTCAAAGGGCAAAATGGAGCTGGGGGGAATTAGGGAGGGATGTCGATTTATGAAGGAGAGGGAATGACGTACAGAGAGAGAATGAAAATTAAAAACTCAGCAAGATTGATGGCAATGGAGAGGGAGAGAGGGAATAGAAAATAAGTCCTGCTCAATACCCGATGGGGATTGAGTTATTCCAAAATGGCGTGGTATGGTGCACAGAGCACTATCATGGTGCAGGGCTGTGGTATTTATGAGGCGAGTTTGGGTCAGATATGGAGAGGATTGTCACTCGGCCTCACAGAGAAATCTTCCAAAAAATCTCGACACAACTCGCTGTCAGCCAAAGGATTCAGTCAACTGATGCCAGGGACAGAAAGAGACAGACATAGGCAGGTATAGAGAGTGAGGGAGAGAGACAGGCAGAGAGAGGTAAACAGATACATATGTGGGAGTAGGGTGGGGGGGGGGGAAGAGAGATGCAGAGACAGTGAGTGT
>NC_057757.1:4139110-4148726 GCF_004010195.1 Chiloscyllium plagiosum
GTGTGTGTGTGTAAGGAAAGACCTGAGTTGAAGAGACAAAGGACTAGAGAGAGGATGGAGTGATGTGGGGGAGGATAGAGAGAGAGAGAGAGAGAGAGACACACACACACACGGTGGGGGGTCAGGGGGTGGTTTGGGGTTGGTGTTGGGGACTGTGGGGTGGGGCGGAGGGACAGAGACCCGAGAGTGCTTTTGCAGGAAGGCTGCGGGTTTGTTTTGAAATACAGGCTGAGTGCTGCAGCCAGATTGCAGGGTCTAATATTGCTGCAGTTCTTGGGAGCTGGGGGGAGGGCGCAGATTCCAGAGTCTGTGAAACATTGAAGAAACACAAACCGTCCTGTTCCCCCCCTTCTCGCAACATTGCCCGATCCTCTGAGAGTGAACACACATACATCTGAGGGACCCCGGTGAGTGAGTGATCGAGTGATCTCTGTCTATTCCGCAGCACTGCAGTCCCATTAATATCAACACCACTACTTTGCAATGCCAGAGCAAGCCAGGAATATGTTTCAGCAAAAGATAAACTCAGTCACTCCCTCCTGCCCAATCATTCCCTGGCTATCGGCCTTTCCAATGTCAGTTCCCTGTTTTAAGCTGAAATTAAAGCTCCCTCTGTACTGTCCTCCATCAAACACTCCCAAAACAGCGGCAGCACGGGGTTAGATACAGAGTAAAGCTCCCTCTCCACTGTCTCCCCAATCAAACATTCCCAGGACAGGGACAGCACGGGGTTAGATACAGAGTAAAACTGCTTCTACATTATCCCCATCCCAGGATATGGACAGCACAGGGTTAGCTACAGAGTAAAGCTTCCTCTACATTGTCCCCCATCAAACACTCCCAGGACAAGGACAGCACCATGGTTAGATACAGAGTAAAGCTCCCTCTACACTGTCCCCCATCAAACACTCCCAAGACAAGCACAGCACATGGTTAGATACAGAGTAAAGCTTCCTCTACACTGTCCCCATCCCAGGACAGGGACAGCACGGGGTTAGATACAGAGTAAAGCTCATTCTACACTGTCCCCATCAAACACTCCCAAGACAGGGACAACATGGGGTTAGATACAGAGTAAAGCTCTCTCTACACTGTCCCCTATCAAACACTCCCAGGACAGGGACAGCATGGGGTTAAATACAGAGTAAAGGTCCCTCTACACTGTCCCCCATCAAACACTCCCGGGACAGGGACAACATGGGGTTAAATACAGAGTAAAGCTCATGAACACACCCTGCCCTCCCAATCAGGCAGTCTGAGCAATCTTCATGTTGTCAATGTTGGTACCTCCCCACGATCTGTCGATTGGAATTGCATTGAACTGTCGCCAGTGTCTGTCTCCACCAGGTTGGACTCATCAGAATGGCCTTGCAGAGGCTCTCGCTCCTCCTCCTGCTGATGACAGTTGCTCTGTGCTGGGCAAAGGGTAAGTGTTTCATTGCTGGCCCTCCCTGCTGCCCTGCTCAGTCAAAGCCTGGCATGTTCGGACATGCACTGTTGTTCGTTGCACCATAAGGATAAGCAGGTGTCGGAAGTTATTGAACGTGCGCCCCTTTGAACAGGTCATGATTGATCTGATCGTGCTTTCATTCCAACCTACTGCTGAACCATATTATCCATCACTCTCTCAAAATCCAACTGATGCAGTGTCACTGCTACATTGAATGGGCATGCTATAGAGGTACAGTAACCACAGCCATGTTCCTCCAAATACAGAGGACCCTCGGTTATCCGAACAAGATGGGTGGGCAATATTTCATTCAGATAATTGATTATTCGGTTAATTGATTTAATGCCTCTCCTCTGAGGCTTGGAATTTTTTGTCCTCGCTCTGCCTGCCTTGCTCCCTCTCTCTGTCTCAGGGTTTGTTTCTGAGCAGACACACACGTGTGTGTAAGGGACCAGCAGCATTGCTGAAGCCTCCCACTGCACCCCCCATCAGTTCAATGGGATTGTCACAGCGAGCACTTGCTCAGTCCGCTCCATGTTCAGGAGACGAGGCAGCAGCACATCGCACGCGAGCCCTCACTCCCATCCTGTGCCCCCCCAACATCGTCCCCTGTCCACCCCTCTCTGCTCCCCCCAAACTCACCCCCATCCATCTCCCCCCATCTGCTTCCCCCAACCCCGGTCCCCATCCACCCCCTCCCACTGAACACCCTCCCACCCCTTACCCAATCCCCCTCTGGGGCAGCCCGGTCTGGACAACAACAGTAAGACAGCTGCTGCCTTTTGGGGGTGAGTCTCAAGATAACACACACACAGGCACAATATACGTGTGTGAGCACACACAGACACACACACAGGCACAATACACACGTGTGCGCGCACACACACGCACACACGCAGACACAGACACACACACACACAACTTTTTACTGCAACATTTTGACAGGCTCCACCTTTGCCCTGTACAGGACAATGTTGGAGAGATTTTCTGGGAAAGGGGGGGGTTTAGGGTTCACTCCTGTGTAGAGCTCCAGGGAAAGTGTCGGGATGGGGGGAGGGGGTCAGAGAGAGAGTGGGAGGTCAGTCATTTGGATATGGTGCCTGGGCTCCCATCGACGTCCAGGACTGTTCTCAGCAGCATTTCAGTAAGCTGGGTTCATTGTTAATCACTGTAAACAAAAGATGAGAACACTGTTAAAACATCTCTTTGATGTAATGTTTCTATTGGGATCTTGAGATCTTCTTTGGATATTCCAAAATTCAGATAATCGAGGTTCCTCTGTATTTCCCACCCCATAAAACAAACCCTGCATATCCTATCCTTTGCATCAACGACTCCTTCCCCAGTTACTGGGGGTTAGGTGAATTAGTTTGGCCAAGTCACCAATCCTGTACATCTTTGAACTGTGGGAGGAAACCAGAATCTCTGAAGGGAACCCACACAGATATGGGGAGAACATGCAAACTCCACACAGTGTGCCTGAGGATGGAATTGACCCTGGGTCCCTGGTGTTGTGAAGCAACAGTGCTAGCCACTGAGCCACCGTGTCACTCCTGTTGTTTGTGGGATGGGGGAGTGGGGAGCAGTAAATTCTTGTTGACATGGTGCCAATCAAGCAGGCTGCTTTGTCCTGGATGGTGTTGTTGGAGCTGCCCCCATACTCACATTCCTGACCTGTGCCTTGTCGAAGGTGGACAGGCTTTGGGGAGTCAGGAGATGAGTTACTCACTACAGGATTCCAAGCCCCTGACCTGCTCTTGAAGCCGTTATATTTATGTGGCAAGTCTAGTTGAGTTTCTGGTCAGTGGTAACTCCAATGATGTTGATAGTTGGGGATTCAGTGAAGGTAACAAAGTTGAATGTCAAGGAGCAGTGGTTAGATTGTCTCTTATTGGAGATGGTCGTAGACTGGCATTTGTGTGGCACGAATGTCACTTGTCACCCCAAGCTTGGAAATTGTGCAGATCTTGTTGCATTTAGATATGGACTGTTTCAGTGTCTCAAGAGTCGCAAATGGTGCTGAACATTGTGCAATCATCAGTGAAAATCCCTTGTGAAGGTGGGAAGGTCATTGATGAGGCACCTGAAGATGGTTGGGCCTAAAACACTACCCTGAGGAGCCAGGAGTCTTGTGGCTCATTGGTAGCATCCCTATCTCACAGCCAGGAATTAGTTCAAGTCCCACCTGCTCCAGAGGTGTGTCATAACATATACGAGCAGGTAATGAAATATGTTTACTCTGAGGAGCTCCTCCAGAGATCGCCTGGAACTGAGATGACTGACCTCCCCCCCCCCAACAATCACAACCATCTTCCCTGTGCTAAGTAGTCTACCAAATGAGGATGGGGTCAGGGATAGCTAGGTCATATTGTCCACAACTAATGGAAATGATTTGGATGTGAACATAAGAGGTATGGTTCGTAAGTTTGCAGATGACACCAAAGTTGTTGGTGTGGTGGACAACGAAGAAGATTACCTCAGAGTACAATGGGACTTTGATCAGATGGGCCAATGGGCTGAGGAGTGGTAGATGGAGTTTAATTTAGATAAGTGTGAGGTGCTGCATTTTGGAAAGGCAAATCAGGGCAAGACTTAATGGTAGGATCCTAGGGAATGTTGTTGAACCAAGAGACAGGTTCATAGTTCCTTGAAAGTAGAGTCACAGGTAGATAGGATAATGAAGAAAGCATTTGAGGACTCCCAGGCCAACTCCCTCCCAACTGTATCCTATTGTGCTCACTAAGCTGATCAGTTTGTTTTCAGATGTTTCGTCACCATGGTAGGAAACATCATCAGTGAGCCTCTGGTGAAGCACTGATGTTCTGTCCCGCTTTCTATTTCTGTGTCTTGGTCTGTTAAGATGGGTGACATCAGCGGTTGGTAAATGGGGTCCAAATTGATGTGTTAATTTTCAACTGAGACAACACATCCAGCCTGGGACAGGCTAAGCAGCGACACACACAGGAATTCCCAGAGACCTGGCACTCAAACCGGAACTCCATCAATCAACGCATCGATTTGGACCCCATTTGCCAACCTCTGAGAAAAAGAACCGTAAATGATATCATCCATCAATACACATAAATAGGAAGCAGGACAGAACACCAGCACTTCACACGAGGCTGACTGATGACGTTACCTAGCATGGTAATGGACCATCTGAAGACAAACCCACCAGCTCAGCAAGCAAACTTACAACTTGAACCTGTGAGTATGACTGTGTCAGGCTGTTGCTTGACTAGTCTGTGAGGCAGCTCTCCCCATTTGGCACTAGACCCCAATAATAGGGAGGACTTTGCAGGGTCGGTGGGACTGTTTCTGCTTTTGTCTTTTCTGGTGCCTAGGGTCAGTGCTTGGTCAGTTTCATTCCCTTTCCGAGACTTTATGACCAAAACTGAGTTGGCCATTTCAGAGGGCAGCTAAGAGGCGATCGCATTGGCTGTTTGGAGCCACGTGTAGGCCAGACTGGGTAAGGATGGCAGATTTCCTTCCCTGAGGAGCATTCATGAACAGAATGAGTTTATTCATCAAACAACAATGGTTCGCCAGCCAAGTGTTAATATGCGAGGGAGAGTGCATTTGAATGTGTGTGAGAGTGTTAATAATTTCTCACATCTCACTGGGATAGCCAGCTGGAAATGAAACTTTGGTATTCCAGATTTGTCACAAAAGTTAGTCCTTTTTAAATAAAATTCACAAAGTTCTCAAATTTACCTGACTTTCAGACCCAGTTAAATAGATTCGGTTTCTATGAGCAAACTAGAATTACTGTTTAGTGTCAGTAAGTAGATTTTAGCTACAGGTAAAGAGTTATAGACTGTCAGGATTATATAAACTATATACAATTATTGTGAATGACATAACAATACCAATTAAACCTATAATAAATCCCTCCTTTCACACACAGACACACTGACAGACACACGCAAATGCATACACACACACACATGTGCACGCACATACACAGACACACACACGCAGACACACACACGCACACAAACACACAAATGCATAGACACGCGCACACACACACATGGTAAATTAGGTTAGGATAGAGGTGAAAGACTAAAAGGACAGTTCAGTCATCGCTGTTCCAAGTTCTATTGTTGAGATGATCTTTCTAACTCTTCTGCTGGCTAGCATAGTACTTTAGTCATCTTTCTCTGGATGCTTCCAGTAATCCATAAGAGATATAGACTGACCTGTTCACTCGTAAAGAGCCTGTGACTTATCAGGTAAAAGTCACAGCTCTCAGTTACTATGGCAGGGGAAAGAAAGCCAATTTTTGTTCAGTTACGCAGTGCCTTTTTACTGCAGAGAACAGAAAGACTGCTCCTGAGCTGGAATGATATGAACACTTCCACCTCTCTCTCTCTGTAACTTATTCCCAGCTAAAAGTTGCTCATTTACTGGCGAACCCAATCGCACAGCGTAAGCAGACAGAAATATCTCTGTCATCGATAACTATCCCCCAGTCCTGAGATGGTTCAGTACATTGTTGCCAAGCAAATTGAGTCATACAGCACAGAAACAGACCCTTCGATTCAAACCATCCATGCCGACCAGATTCTAAATTAATCCAGTTCCATTTGCCAGCGCTTGGCCCATGTCCCTCTAAACCCTTCCTATTCGTATACCCATCCAGGTGCCTTTTAAATGTTGTAATTGTGCCAGCCTCCACCATTTCCTCTGGCAGCTCGTTCCATATATGCACCACCCTCTGCAGGTAAAAGTTGCCCCGTAGGTCTCTTTTGGATCTTTCCCCTGTCACCTTAAACCTCTGCCCTCTAGTTTTGGACTCGGCAACATTGGGGAAAAGACCTTGTCTATTCACCCTATCCATGCCCCTCAAGAGTTTATAAACTTCCATAAAATCACGCCTCAGCCTCTAACACTCCAGGAAAAACAACCCCAGCCTATCCTGTCTGTGTGGAATTTGCACATTCTCCCGTGTCTGCCTGAGTTTCTTCTGGATGCTCTGGCTTCCTCCCACAATTCAAAGATGTACAAATAAGATGAATGGGGTGGCACAGTGACTCAGTGGGTAGCACTGCCGCCTTACAGCGTTAGGGACCCAGCTTCAATTCCAGTTTCAGGTGACTGTCTGTGTGGAGTTTGCACATTCTCCCCATGTCTACGTGGATGGATAAGGTAAACAGACAAGGTCATTTTCCCTGAGGTGGGGGAGTCTAGAACGAGAGGGCATAGGTTCAGGGTGAGAGGGGAAAGGATATAAAAGGGACCTAAGGGGCAACTTCTTCACACAGAGGGTGGTGCGTGTATGGAATGAGCTGCCAGAGGATGTGGTGGAGGCTGGTACAATGACAACATTTAAAAGGCATCTGGATGGGTATATGAATAGGAAGGGTTTAGAGGGATATGGGCCAAGTGCTGGCAAATGGAACAAGATTAGGTTAGGATATCTGGTCAGCATTGGACTGAAGGGTCTGTTTCCGTGCTGTACATCTCTATGTGCAGGTTAGGGTGAATCAGCCATGCTGAATAGTGTTCAGGGGTGTGTAGGTATGGTGTACTAGTCAGGGGGAATGTAGAGTAATTGGGGAGGGGAATGGGTCTGGGTGGGTTACTCTTCGGAGGGTCCATGTGGACATGTTGGGCTGAAGGGCCTGTTTCCACACTATAGGAATTGTATGATTCTATCCGTCCCCTCTCTATAACTCAAACCCTCCAGACCCCGGCAGCATCCTGTCCGAACCCTTTCAGCTTGTTTGCTTCTGAGAACCGCGAGTGCCTTCATTTTAAATTCTGCTTCTGCCCAGTGCCACTGAGCTGCACTCCAAGGGTCGAAGAGCTGACCGCGAGTGTCGGAGGGACGGTGACGATGCCGTGTGCCTTCAATTGGACGGGTTCGGCGCCCGAGACGCGGCGGGCACTGTGGCAGAAGAAGGCCGAGCACGGCAGCCCGCTGGTGGTCCACGTGTATGAGATGAACAGGGAGAACATGGGCCAGGACAGAGAGTTTGCAGGGCGCACCTCGCTGTTGGCCAATTGGTTCGAGGCGAAAGACGTGTCGCTGCGCCTCACCCACCTCTCACTCAACGACACCGGGGATTACGAGTGCCACGTGATCACGCAGAGGCCCCCTGCTTCCAGCGTCTGCACTGACGTCAAGCTGACCGTCACTCCAGGTGAGCAATTTCCCCTGGCTGCTCGACTGCAAGGGGCATCACCGGGTTTCTCTTCCCCACCGGAGAAAGGGAATCTCCCACCAGCTGGGACGGAAAGGTGAACGATGCCGAGGGATGGCAAATAAGATTTCCAAGGATGGTGCCAGGGTTGGAGGGTTTGAACTAAAGGGAGAGGCTGAATAAGCTGTGGCTATTTTCCCTGGAGCGTCGGAGGCTGAGGGGTGACCTTACAGAGGTTTATAAAATCATGGGGGGGCATGGTCTTTTCCCTGGGGTGGGGCTCCAGAACTAGAGGGCATAAGTTTACGGTGAGAGAGGAAAGATAGAAAAGGGACATAAGGGTTAACTTTCTCACACAGAGGGCGGTGCGTGTATGGAATGAGCTGCCAGAGGAAGTGGTGGAGGCTGGTACAATTCCAACATTTAAAGGGCACCTGGATGGGTATATGAATAGGAGGGGTTAAGAGGGATATGAGCCAAGTGCTGGCAAATGGGACTAGATTAGGTTGGGATGTCTGGTCAGCATGGATGAGTTGGACCGAAGGGTCTGAACTTACAGAATACTGGACAGAACGGACATTGGGAAGATTTTCCATTGGCAGGAGGACCCGAGGGCGCATCCTTAAAGTAAAGGGAAGGCCCTTTAGGAGGGCAGTCAGAGGAAACTTCGTCAGCCAGAGAGTGGTGAATCTATGGGATTCATTGCCACAGAAGGCTGTGTAGGTCAGGTTATTGAGTGTACTTAAGATGGAGAAAGATAAGTTCTTGAATATCAAAGGGATTAAGGGTTATGGGGAGAAAGCGGGAGATTGGGGTTGAGGAACGTATCAGCCATGATTGAATGGCAGAGCAGACCGAATGGGCTGAATGGCCTAATTTCTGCTCCTACGTCTTACGGTCTAAACGGGGTTGAATTCAGACGTTGCATTTTAGTGAGAAAAACCAGGGCAGGACTTACTCAGTGCCCTGGGTTGTGCCGTTGAACAGGGAGACCTAGGTGTGCAGGTACATGGTACCGTGAAAGTGGCATCACAAATAGGCAGAGGAGTGAAGAGGGCATTTAGCATGCTTACCATCATCAGTCAGAGCATTGAGTACAGGAGTTGGGAACACTATGGAAGACATTGGTGAGGCCACATTTGGAGCACTTCATAGCACCCCCTTCACCCTGCTATAAGCAGGCTATTATTAAACATCAAAAGGGGGAATAAAAAGCATTTACAAGGATATTACCAAGACTGGGGGGCTTTGAGTTATAAGGAAAGACTGGGACATCTTTCACTGAAGCATCAGAGGCTGAGGGGAAACCTTATAGAGGCTTATAAAATCATGAGGGGCAAGAATAGGGTGAAAAGCCAAGGTCTTTTCCCCACGGTAGGGGATTTCAAAACTAGAGGCCGTAGGTTTAAGATGAGAGGAGAAAAATTAAAAGGACCCGAGGGGCAGGTTTTTCATGGAGAGGATGCTGTGTGTATGGAACGAGCTGCCAAAGGAATTGGTGGAGGCAGGTACAATTACAACATTTAAAGGGCATCTGGATGGGTAGATGAATAGGAAGGGTTTAGAGGGATATGGGCCAAATGCTGGCAAATGGGACTAGTTCAACCGGGACTAGGAATCCCAGTTGGCATGGAGGAATTGGGCCGAAGGGTCTGTTTCCATGCCCTCTGACTCTCAGCAGGGACTGAGCTACCTCTGAGAGCTTCACTGATAGTTGAAGGTGCCGCTCTTCTCTCTCTCTCTCTCTGTCTCTCTCTGTCTCTCTCCTTCTCTCTATCCATCTCTTGTCAGTCAATCCTACTTCCTCCCAGCATTTCTCTTTCTCTTGCTTTCTGTCCTTCTATTATCCCCTTTCCTTCTCTCTTTCTCTCTGCCCATCTCCTCTTTCATTCTCCTTTCTGTCTGCATTTTTCCCTCCCTCCATTTTCTCCCTGTGTACTTCCTCATTCGCTCTCTTCCAGTCTTCCTGCTTCGCTTCCACCATTGTTTTCCAACCTTCTGTTTCTTCCTTTATCCA
>NC_057757.1:4149443-4151117 GCF_004010195.1 Chiloscyllium plagiosum
GGGGTGCTGCTATGAAGGATGCTGTTCGATGGGGTGGGTTTACGTGGGAAGGGGAAGAGGGTGAGGGTTGAGACCAGAAACTAATAAATCCCTTTGGGTTTTTTCATGTGGGGTGTTTTCACAGACGCAGCTGAAGCTACAACAATACCCAGCATTCTTCTGCTGATGGGATTGGCCCTTGTTCCTCTGTTCAGTTGATTGGATTCCCTATGCACCAGGTCAGTAACAGCAAGAAACATTATCATTATCCCCCTCCTCTCCCTATCCCTCTCCTCTGAGTAACCGCCATCCTGTGTAATCCCTTTTATTGACTTGTGGGATGTAGTCATCACTGGCTGGGCCCAGCATTTATTGCCCTTTGTGAAAGTGGGGGTGAGTTGCTTTCTTGAATCACTGCAGCCCCACGTGGTGTAGGGACACCCACACAGCGCCATTAGGGAGGGAGCTCCGGGATTCTGACCCAGCGACATTGAAGGAACATTTTCAAGTCGGGATGGTGAAGGGGTCAGAGGGGATCTTGCAGGGGGTGGTGTTCCCTTGTATCTGCTGCCCTTGTCCTTCCAGATGGAAGTGGTCATGAGTTTGGAAAGTGCTGTGTGAGGATCTTGGGTGAAGTTATGCAGTGCATCTTGTAGATGGGACACACTGCTGCTACTGAGCGTCAGTGTTGGAGGGGATGGATGTGGTGCCAATCAAGTGGGGGGGCTGCTTTGTCCCTGGATGGTGTTGAGTTTCTCGAGGGTTGTTGGAACTGCTCCCAGCAAGTGGGGAGTATTCCTTCACTTAAAGACTTGCGCATTGTCGATGGTGGACAGGCTTTGGGTTGTTAGGAGCTGGGTTACTCACCACACTATTCCTAACCTCTGACCTGCTCTTGGACTCACTGTGTGTATGCAGTGAGTCCAGTTCAGTTTCTGGTCAATTGTAACCCCAAGGATGTTGATATTGGGAGTGGGGGCAGGGGGTTCAGTAACGGTAACACTATTGAATGTTAAGAGGCAGTGGTTAGATTGTCTCTTGATGGTCTTTGCCTGGCATTCAGAGACTTAGTGGCCGAGTGGTAATTTCGCTGGACTGTTAATCCTGATACTCAGGCAATGTTCTGAAGACTTGCGTTTGAATCCCACCACGGCAAATGGTGGAATTTGAATTCAGTAAAAGTCTGGAATTAACAGTCTAATATTGTTAACAGTCCAATTGATTGTTTGGGGTGGATGGGGGCACCTATCAGGTTAACTAATGCCCTTTAGGGAAGGAAACTGCCATCCTTACCTGTCTGGCCTGGATGTGACTCCAGACCCACAGCCCAATGTGGTTGACCCTCAACTGCCCTCTGGGTAATAAATGCTGGGCCTGTCCAGCAATGTCCACCTCTTGTGACTGACTAACGACACAACAAGTTGTGTGGTGTGAATGTTACTTGTAAATCTACACGGTTATAAACGGAATCCGGTACCTCAGGGATTGATGCCTGGGCCCCAGCTATTCCCAATTAATGATGTCAATAGGGGAAACGAAATGTGATATCTCTGATTTGGCAGAGCCCACACAAGCTGAGTGAAAGGGTGGGCTGTGAGGAGGGTGCAGAGGTCCCTCAGTGCGATTTGGACAAGTTGAGTGAGTGGACAAATGCACAGCAGACAGAATCACAGAATCTGCAGACCTCACCTTTTC
>NC_057757.1:4151617-4168438 GCF_004010195.1 Chiloscyllium plagiosum
TGAGGTGTCAGCAGAGACCAAAGACTGCGTGAGCCGCCAGTCTCGGGTGGATTGGCCCTGCTCAATTACCCCATAGTCTGCAAGCTCGATGGATTAACTGCGGGGTAGGACTCAATGACTCTCCTTTGACACATTGTTCAGTCCGAAATCTGCATTGAACGACTGGGTGGCAGGACAGTAAGGGAAAATAAGAGGGAGGGGTGTGACTTTGGGGCAGTTCCCTGAGGGAGGAGAAAGACAGAAAGTAAGGCGTAATGTCTCCACCCAGGATCAAACTGGGGTACCGTTTGCATGTGAGGGAAACATGATAACCGCCACACAACAGAGCAGACTTTTGTTACATGTTCATTCCTGCCCGGAGACAGCCCTGTGATTCAATGTGATTAGATACAATGGCAGCGCCAGGATATTGGCTATTTCTGTGCACAGAGCTGTGCAGACGCTGACACTGAGAGTCTCTCTGAGCCTCTGCCTCTCTGTATCTCCACTTCTGTCTCGGTGTCTGTATCACCCCCTGTCTCTCTCTTTCTATATTTTTCTCCCTCTGAATCTCCCTCTCTCTCTGACTGTCTCTCTCGCTATGTCCCTCTCTGTCTCTGCATCTCCCTCTCTCTGTCTGTATTTCTCTCGCTGTCTCTCTCTCTCTCTCTGTCCCCACTCGCCCTGTGTCTGTATTTCTCACTGTGCACCTGTCTCTCTCTCTCTCTCTCTCTCTCTGTGTCTGTGTGTGAGCTTGGCCGGTCTGGCAATGCTGAGAGACAGTGTGAAAGCTGCAGGTTGCGAGAAAGAACTGAAGTCACTGGAGCAGAAATTAGGCCATTCGGCCCATCAAATCTGCTCTGCCATTCAACCCTGGCTGATAAGTTTCTCAACCCTTTTCTCCCGCTTTGTGGAGCCAGTGGCTTGGACGTGTCAGTGTGGCCGAATTCGACAGACGTGCGTGGACTGTTACTGCGTGGATTCTGGATTAGTGGTGCTGGAAAAACACACCAGTTCAGGCAGCATCCGAGGAGCAGTAAAAGCGACGTTTCGGGCAAAAGCCCTTCATCAGGAATACAGGCAGAGAGCCTGAAGGGTGGAGAGATAAGTGAGAGGAGGGTGGGGGTGGCGAGAATGGAGCATAGAGTACAATAGGTGAGTGGGGGAGGAGATGAAGGTGATAGGTCACGGAGGGGGGAAAGGGTGGAGTGGATAGGTGGAAAAGGAGCTAGGCAGGTAGGACAAGTCATGTGGACAGTGCTGAGCTGAACGTTTGGAACTGGGGTGAGGTGGGGGAAGGGGAAATGAGGAAACTGTTGAAGTCCACATTGATGCCCTGGGGTTGAAGTGTTCCGAGGCAGAAGATGAGGCGTTCTTCCTCCAGGCGTCTGGTGGCGAGGGAGCTGCGGTAAAGGAGGCCCAGGACCTCCATGTCCTCGGCAGAGTGGGAGGGGGAGTTGAAATGTTGAGCCACTGGGCGATTTGGTTGATTGGTGCGGGTGTCTCGGAGATGTTCCCTAAAGCGCTCTGCTAGGAAGCGTCCAGTCTCCCCAATGTAGAGGAGACCGCATCGGGAGCAACGGATACAATAAATGATATTAGTGGATGTGCAAGTAAAACGTGGACCTGACCAGGTTGTCACGAAGTGAACGGTCTTTGCGGAAGGCGGAAAGGTGTGGGGAGGGAAATATATCCCTGGTGGTGGGGTCTGTTTGGAGGTGGCGGAAATGTCGGCGGATGATTTGGTTTATGCGAAGGTTGGTAGGGTGGAAGGTGAGCACCAGGGGCGTTCTGTCCTTGATACGGTTGGAGGGGTGGGGTCTGAGGGCGGAGGTGCGGGATGTGGATGAGATGCGTTGGAGGGCATCTTTAACCACGTGGGAAGGGAAATCGCGGTCTCTAAAGAAGGAAGCCATCTGTTGTGTTCTGTGGTGGAACTGGTCCGTACCGAGTTTGCCTATGAGGAGGCTGGCTAGCGTGTGGGTCAGGATGGCCGAGCGGTCTAAGGCGCTGCGTTCAGGTCGCAGTCTCCCCTGGAGGCGTGGGTTCGAATCCCACTCCTGACAAATGGCGTTTAGTTTTCAACTTCCCCAATGCCTGGTCTGTGATCTCGTTAACGCCATCCCTCCCGGCCACGATTTACAAAAACTGTCCTCTCATGTGTGTCAGCAGTATCTGGGTGTACGGTCCACACCCTCCCCCAGTGTCGATGGGCCGAATGGCATTTTGTAATGGAGCTCGCGGTAAAACGAGCGGCTGCCGAGAAAGTGTCTGTGTGTCTGCAGGGAGAAACAAGACTCTGCTTGAACTCAGACCAGCGACAGAGGCAAAGTGGAAGTGCTTGTTGCTAGGTTGGATGGGGAGAGGCTGGGCAATGGGGGTGTGCCTGTGTTCTTTTTAACAAGCAGCATGCTCTACCGACTGAGCTAGCCGGGCCTCACACTGCCGGCTGCACCTACCTTGTGCCCGGTTGTGGTCAATTTGTTCCCTCTATTTCCCCAGTGATGTTTTCTGTTTCAAATATACAAGTGCTGCCGCTGGGAATCGGAAAATAAAACCGACATTACTTACAATCCACAGCTTGGATTTGACACAACTCATCCAGGCTCCTCCTCCTGCTGCTGACCGGGGAACCTGCAATCACCTCCCTCCCACACACTGCAAACACTCACAACCTGCTGCATTCACACTGTCACAACCGTCAAGCTCTCTCTCTCTCTCACACACACACACACACACACACACACAAAGAAAGAGAGAGAGGTGGAGTGGCGAGATGCAGAGACAGAAATAGGTAGAGAGAGACACAGAGACAAAGAGAGAGAGAAAGACTCTTGGTGTCTGCGTTTGCACAACTCTGTGCACAGAAACAGCAACTATCCCGGGGAGGAAATTACATGAATTCGCCTCGGCGTGAAGGGACAAAAGCCATGCTCCAGAGCAGTTTCCGTAGTGTCGTGGTTATCACATTCGCCTCACACGCAAAAAGTCCCTACTTCGATCCTGGGTGGCAAAGTTGTGCAGCTTTCTGCCTTTTTCTTGCTTACGGGAAACAGGCCGAAACTCTCACATTCCCCATTCGAAGCTGAGAATTGATTCCTGGGGACAGGGTCAGTGACCTTGGCCGGTGTGGCAATGCTGGGAGACAGTGTGAAAGCTGCTGGATGCGAGAAAGGCCCTTAGACAGTGGAGCAGAAATTACACCAGTTGGCCCATCGAACCTGCTCTGCCTGATAAATGGCTGATAAATTCACTGGACTGACCTTGTGATCAAATATCCCTCCCCTAGGCCAGGATTTGAGCGACTGCTGCTTCAGGGACGATTTACAAAAAAACATCCTTCAAATGTTTGTGTCAGTGAGTGTGAATGTGTGCAGCCTCTTTGTGTGCGGCCCATACCCTCCCCCAGTGTCAATAATAAAAGCAGCAGCACTCGGTAATGAAGCTCTCAGTAAAATGAGCGGCAGAGAGAGAGAGAGTCTGTGTGTCACTGCACTCCATCAAACTGCAGGGAGAAACAAGCCTCTGCTTAAACTCAGAGGCAAAGTGGAAGTGATTGTTATCGAGATTAGAGCCGTGCTGGAAAAGCACAAGCAGGTCAGGCAGCATCCGAGGAGCAGGAAAGTCAACGTTTCGGGCAAAAACATCATTCCTGATGATTGACACTGTTCCTCCCCCAGGCCGTGATTTGAGCTCCCCCCCCCCCCCCGCTTCTCCAGGGATGATATACAAAAAAACACCCTTTAATGTTTGTGTCTGAAATTGTGAGCAGTCTCTGTGCGGCGCACACACCCTGCCCCAGTGTCGATGATAAAGGCAGCAGCACTCGGTAATGGGGCTCTCAATAAAGCTTCTGCGTGTGCCGTTGCACTCCATCAGACTGCAGAGAGAAACGAGCCGACACGTTGACGCAGAGCAATGAAGGTTTGTGTTTTTAAACAGGCTAGCGCAGCGCCCAATGTGGGGGTTGAACCGCCAACCGTGAGATTAAAAGTCTCGTACTCTCTCTCTACTGAGCTAGCCAGGCCTCACAGAAGGCTGTGCCACTGTCTTGTGCTTTGGTGTGGTGAATTTGTTTCCTCAATTACCTTTTCAGTTTTAACTGTAAAGGTGATGCTCCTGCCATTGCTATGAATCGGAAATTAAAACCAACATAACTTATAACCCACAGCTTGGATTTGACAAAGTTCATCCAGGCCTCTCCTTCTCCTCCTCCTGTTGATGCTGTTGGGCGAACCTGCAATCACCTCCCTCCCACACACTCGCTGCAAACCTCACAACCTGCAGCATTCCCACTGTTACACCGGCCAAGCTCTCTCTCTCACACACACACAGACACAGACACTGACGCACACCTACACACAGATACCGAGAAAGAAATAGACACACAGACAGAGAGAGAGAGACAGACAGACACACATACACACACAGATGCCGAGACAGAAATAGAGACAGGCAGACACACACAAAGATTCTTAGTGTCTGAATTTGCACAACTCTGTACACAGAAACAGCGGATTTCCCGGGGCTGAAATTGCATCAATTCGCCGTGAATCACAGAACTCCCCCAAGGCCGGAAGGGGCATGTGCAGACGTCTAAGAGCAGCGCAGTTTTCGTAGTGTCGTGGTTATCGCGTTTCTACACGCGGAAGGTTCCCAGTTCGACCCTAGGTGGAGACATTGCAATCAGAACTTTTCTTACTGTCGAGAACCAGGCCCAAACTCACACATTCCCCCATCCGAAGCTGAGAATTGATTCCTTGGGGGGCAGGGTCAGTGAGAGGTTTGGTGAGATTGCAGAGAGGGCTAGAGAGCTGTTGGAATGAAGGGGCCGGTTTCAAAAGAAGTCAGTCACCCAACACGTCTTGGGGCCACAGCCCTGAGGCCCAGGCTCTCTCCCATTGTCGGAGAGAATGAGGACTGCAGATGCTGGAAGTCAGAGTCCTGAGTGTGATGCTGGAAAAGCACAGCAGGTCCGGCAGCATCAGGAGCAGGCGAATGAACGTTTCAGGCTGTGAGGAATGAGGGATGTTGAGATAAATGGGCGGTGGTGGGGGAGGGAGGTAGCTGAGAGTGATAGAGGTGGAGACCACTCACTGCAAACACTCACAACCGGCAGCATTCACACTGTTACACCGACCATGCTCATATACACCGAGACACACACACACACACACATATTCTTGGTGTCTGAGTTTGCACAACTCTGTACACAGAAACAGCAGGTATCCCGGGGCTGAGATTGCATAAATTCGCCTTGAATCACAGGGCTCCCTCCAGGCAGGAAGGCACATATACAAAGCAACCATTACGGTGCAGTTTCCATAGTGTTGTGGTTATCCAAAGCTTCCCCCAGTTCAATCCTGGGTGGGAAAATTGTGCTGCAGAATTTTTTCTTACTGTCGAGAAACAGCCCCAAACTCACACATTCCCCCATCCGAAGCTGAGAATTGATTCCTTGGGGGCAGGGTCAGTGAGAGGTTTGGTAAGATTGCAGAGTGGGTCAGAGAGCTGTTGGAGAGAAGGGGCCGGTTTCAAACTCACACATTCCCCCATCCGAAGCTGAGAATTGATTCCTTGGGGGGCAGGGTCAGTGAGAGGTTTGGTGAGATTGCAGAGTGGGTCAGAGAGCTGTTGGAGAGAAGGGGCCGGTTTCAAAAGAAGTCAGTCACCCAACACGGATCTTGGAGCCACAGCCCTGAGGCCCAGGCTCTCTCCCATTGTCGGAGAGAATGAGGACTGCAGATGCTGGAGGTCAGAGTCCTGAGTGTGATGCTGGAAAAGCACAGCCGGTCAGACAGCAACAGGAGCAGGAGAATCAACATTTTGGGCAAAAGCCCGTCACCAGGAATGAGGCTGTGAGCCAAGGGGGTGGTGAGTTATATGGGTTGGGGGTGGGGGTGGGGGAAGGTAGCTGAGAGTAATATAGGTAAATGGTGAGAGATCGGAGAGGAGGGTGGAGCGGATAGGTTGGAAGGAAGAGGTGGACAAGGGATGTAAAGAGGGGATACAGGGGTTGACTGAAGAAGGAAATCAGGAGGCCGAAAAGTGGACATGAGGTAGCCTTGGCTGAGAAGATTAGGGTGATTCCAAAGAGGTACTTTAAATATATTTAATGAAAAAAAGAATAACAAGAGGGAGAATATGGTCCCACAAGGCCCTCAATCACTCCGCACTATCACCTGGCATTGTGTAATCAAATCTCTCTGCAGGGCTGCTGGAGATTTGAACAAATTATCTTTCCCATCCTCTCATCAAACCCGACCCTCCTCCAAATGAGGTGTTGGCTCTCCCCAATGGGAGAGGAGCTCACTCTTGTATTCATTAATCCCAGCTGAAGGAGGTGGGAAGGTGGGGAGGGGTTCTCACTGAGGGTTTGGATAAATGGGAATAGACAGCAGCATGAGCCGGTGGGAGGTGTGTACAGGCAGCGCTGCGTCAGTGAGAAACCCCCTGTGAGTGTGTGTGTGTATGGCCCAGGACAGTGTGAGTGAGCAAGGGCCTCCAGAATATCCTGGATGGGAAAGGCACTTTGTTCAAGTCACCAGGAACCCTAACACGAGATCTGATTACACAATGCCAGGTTATGGTGCTGTGTGATTGAGAGACCCTATTCTCTCTAGTTATTCTTTTTCCTTTAATATACTGAACGTACCACTTTGGAATCACCCTAATCTTCTCATCCAAGGTTATCTCGTGCCCCCTTTACGGTTTTCTGATTTTCTTCTTCCGTAAGCTCTTGTATATCCGGTGTACCTCCAGAGATTCCCATGATCCCAGCTGTATGTATCTGAGCCACGCATCCTTTTTTTTCTGTTCAAAGCCTCAA
Organism: Chiloscyllium plagiosum; assembly: GCF_004010195.1. Classification (NCBI taxonomy): domain Eukaryota; kingdom Metazoa; phylum Chordata; class Chondrichthyes; order Orectolobiformes; family Hemiscylliidae; genus Chiloscyllium; species Chiloscyllium plagiosum. Next base: position 4,158,426 of record NC_057757.1, read on the forward strand.
TATATCTTGTCATCCAGGGGTCCCTACTATTGCCACCCTTGCCTTTTCACCCTCACAGGAACATATAGACGTTGAACTCTGGATATCTCACTTATAAAGGCCTCCCACTTGCCAGAGGTCCCTTTGCCTGCAAACAAACTCCTCCAATCAATCCCTGCAAGCCCCTGTCTAATCCCATCCAAATCCACCTTGCCCCAGTTTAGAACTTGAACCGTTGGACCAGTTTTGCCTCTCTCCATAACAATTTTAAAATGAATACAACTGCGGTCACTGGTCTCAAAGTGCTCCCCCACTGTCAGCTGCATCACCTGTCCTGCCCTCCTTCCCAAGAGTAGGTTGAGTTTTGCCAAATCCCATGTAGAACCCTTTGTATCATCAAAACCCTTAACGCTATGTTAGGAAAATTAAAGTTCCTTACTATGACAAACATTTTACTCTTGCAAGTCTACCCAGTCTCCCTGCATATTTCTTCCTCTAATGCCAGTTGACTATTTGGGGGCCAATAACATCACCATCCTCTCCTTATTTCTTAGCTACGCCGACAAAACCTCACTGGATGACACTTTAGCTACTCCATCTCTGACTACTGCTGTGACATTCACCTTAATCGTAAATGCAAACCCCACTCCTCTCCTTCCACCATCTCTGTCCTGCCTAAAGCACTTGTACCATGATACATTAACCTGCCAGTGCTGTCTCTACCTTAGCCAGGTTTCTGTAATGGCTGTAATATCCCAGTGCCATGAACCGATCCACACCCTGAGTTCATCGGCCTTACCTGTCAGCCCTCTTGCATTGAAATAAATGCAATTTAATCTGACAGACATTCCTTGTTTCCTGTCTTGTTCCAGCCTGACCTGTCTCTTCAACCTACTATTTCCAATTACTGTATTTCCTTCCAGCATTTGCCTTCTTGCTGTTGAGGATCCAATTCTCTCTGACAATCCAGTTTGAATCCTCCCTTGCTGCACTAACAAACCTGAATGCCAAGATATTGGTCCCCCTCCAGTTCAGATACAACCCGTTGCTCTTGAACAGGTCACCTCTGCCCCAGAAAAGATCTAAAAATCTGAATCCCTGCCCCTGCATCAATTCTTTTGCCATGCATTCATTTGCCATATCCTCCTGTTCTTACCCTATCTAACATGTGGAATTGGAGGTAATCCAGAGATTATCACCAAGGAGGTCCTGGTTTATTTCTTTTATTCTATAATCACTCTGCAGGACTTCATCCCTATTTCTACCTATGTCATTTGTGCCAAAGGGCACAATGTGGTTGAGGGCCCTGTCAGCCACAGTGGGTGGGAAAACACAATCATGGAAGCAGCAAGCCATGTCAACAGCACTGATCTGGAAGGTGGCATCATTCGAACAAATGTGACTAGGTGAAGGGACATGAAAGGACATGAAAGACACTTTTCCAGGATGTGGGGTGTGATGAGCTGTTGTGTGGGTAGCTCTGGGAATCAGTGGCTGTGTAGTGGATGGAGGTGGAGCATTTATTCTCTGAAATGGAGAGAGCGAGGTCAAGAATAGGAAAGGAAATGTCGGAGATAGACAATGTGAAAATTATAGAGGGGTTGAAATTGGAGACAAAATGAACAGATTTTTCAAGGACCAGAATGAGGTAGCACAGAAACAGTCATCACTGAACACAAACACAGAATTGTGGGAGGGGGGGACCAGTGGTCCTTGTTCTACATACCCCATAAAGGGGCAGAAGTAACTGTGCGACCCATGCTGGTGCCCAAAGCCACTGCTTTGCAGAAGTGAGATGAATTAAAGGAGAAATGGTTCAGTGAGAGACCAGGTTCAGCCCAGTGGAGGAGAGGATGTTGGATGGGGATTGTTCAGGTGTCTGCTCGAGGAAGAAGCTGAGAGATCTCAGACCACCCTGGTGGGGAATGGAGGTGTAGACGGATTGGACATTTTGGTGAACAGGAGGCCGTTACGACCAGGGGACTGGAAATTGTCGATATGGTGGAGGGCATTAGATGCAGTTAGATAGGGACTGGACAAATGGGTAGAGAATGGAGGCGAGGTAGGGATATATGAGCTCGGTGGGGCAGGAACAGGTTGGTACAATGGGCAAATGTGTGAGAGAATTAGAGTTCGAGAGATGTGGACTGACCTTTATGAACCGATTATGCCCGGACTGTGAGCATTGTGGAGCCCATGGCTGGTATGTGTCAGGATGCTCGAGCGGTTAACAGCACTGCACTCAGGTCACAGTCTCTCCTGGAGATGCTGGTTTGGATCCCACCCCTGACAGTGAAGGCTCATTTTAAAGTCATGAATGACTGGAGTGTCGCCTTGTAATAAAATTGACACTTCAGGACTGGAGTGTCCTGCTGATGTGGTGTCAGAAATTAAATAAAAATCGAAAGAACTGCAGATGCTGTAAATCAGAAACAGAAACAGATTTTGGTGAAAAATTCAGAACTGAGAAGTTAATTTTGCTTTCTCTCCACAGAGGCCGCTAGACCTGCTGAGCTTTTCTCGCAAATTTCAGAACTGAGGAAGGGTCACTTGACCTGAAACGTTAACTCTAATTTCTCTCCACTGATGCTGTGAGGCCTGTTGAGCTTTTCCAGCAATTTCTGTTTTTGGCCCAGCTGTTTGTTTGCGTCTGTGAGTGAGTGTGAATGTGTGCAGCCTCTGGCTTTGTGGCCCAGCTTTCCACAGTGTGTCAATAATAAAGGCAGCACTAATAGAGCTCTCAATACAGCGACTATGTGTTCACTGCACCCCATCAGAGAGAATTGGGCCTTTTTATTTACTAATAATGCGGAGGTGCCGTGTTAGATTAGTGTTGACAAAGTTACAAGACACACAATATCAGGTCATAGCCCAACAGGCTGATTTGAAAGCTTCAGCCCACCCCGAACAGTGAGGGCTCATTTTAATGTCATGAACTACTGGAGCGTGACCTTGTGATAAAATTAACACTGTCCACAGATGCCGTGATGGATGTGGTTGGTGATGATTCATGAGATGGAGGCGTCATGAGACGCTTCATCTCAGGGTCATTGGGTTCAAGCCCCACGTTGGGTGATGTGCTCCATTTGTAAACAGACACACCCTTTCCCTAACAACAGCTCTCTCCCATTTGGATGCACCCTGTTTTTTCACTGTCTGAGTGAATCAGGAGGTTCAATACTCTCAGGTGCCTGATGAAGGGCTGATGGCCGAAACGTCGACTCTCCTGTTTCCAGCACCACACTCTTAGACTCTGGTCTCCAGCATCTGCAGTCCTCACTTTCTCCTAAATTCTCCCTACAGTCTGATGGAGTGCAGCAACACACAGACACTCTCTCTGCAGCCGCTCGCTTCACTGAGAGCTCCGTTACTGAGTGCTGCTGCCTTTACCTTCCATAACCAGGAGAATTTCACAAAAAAATACAACCAGGAGATTATAATTTCCTCAACTCAGAGAAAAAACATTCATCGAAGTGACCATTCTGCCCACTTAGTCTGTGCTGGAGGAAGAGGGAGGGTTCTTGCTGAAGGGTTTGGATAAATGAGAATGGACAGCAACATGAGCCAATGGGATGTGTTAAGGCAGCGCTGAGTGTGTGAGGAAGCTCCAGCACCAACCCATTCCCGGTTCAGCCCAGTGTGAAGCAGAGCTGAGTCATCACCCCAAAAGCATCCCCTCTCCTTTGAATCCTTTAGACCAATGGGGTAGTGATGGGCACCTGCATGAGCCCCAACTATGCCTGTCTGTTCATTAGGTACGTGAAATAGTTAATCTTCCAAAGTTAACCAGGCACAATTTGCCATCTTTTCCTCCACTACATCGATGACTGTATCGGCGCCACCTCAAGCTCCCACAAATAGGTTGAACAGTCCATCAACTTCATGAACACATTCTCAAATTCACCTCGAGCATTTCAGACACCTTCCTCCACTTCCTGGGCCTCGCCATCTCCATTTCTGGTAACAGACTCAATCGGACATCTACTTCAAACCCATCAACACCCATCAAAAGAGAAAATGCTGGAAAATCTCAGTAGGTCTGGCAGCATCTGTAAGAAGAGAAAAGAGCTGATGTTTCAAGTCTAATTGACCCTTTGTCAAAGCTGGCCCATCAACTCCACCCGACCTCCTGTAGAAATGCAACCCATCAGTCCCTATTTCTCTGCCTCCGCTGTATATGCTCCGAGGAGAACCAATTCCACTCCAGAACATCCCAGATGACCCCCTACCTCAAGGACCATAATTTCCCCTCCAATGTGGTCACCAATGCCCTCCAATGCATCTCTTCCACTTCCCTCTGCCCTTCAATCCCACCCCTACAACTGCAGCAAGGATAGAACCACCCGGTCCTCACCTTGCACCTCACCAATCTCTGGATACAATACATCATCCTACACGATTTTCCCCACCTACAGTCAGACCCCACCTCCAGAGATAAAATTCCTTCTCCACTTTTTTCAGCATTCTGCAGTGACCATTCCCTCTGTGACTCCCTCATTAGGACCACGCCTCCCCACCAACCTATCCACCAAAAGAAGTGTACAACCTGCACCTACGCCTCCCCCCTCACCTCCATCCAAGGCCCGAAAGGATCCTTCCACATTTGGTAGAGATTTTCCTGCACATCCAAACACCTCATCTGCTATGTCCATTGTTCTTGATGTGGTCTCCTCTACATTGGAGATACAAGATGCCAACCTGTGGAATGTTCCCGAGAACATACCTGGGACACACAAACTATACAACCATACAGACCACTTCAAGTGCCCCTCTAACTCTGCCAAGGACATGCAAGTCCTGGGCCTCCTGCCCTGCCAAATCCTAGCCACATGATGACTGGAGGAAGAACGCTTCATCTTCCGCCTTTGGACCCTCCAACCACACAGAACCAATGTCAATTTCAGCAGTTTCCCAATCTCCCCTCCCCCCACCTTATCCCGGATCCAACCCTCCAACTCGGCCCCTGCTCCTCAGATGCTGCCTGACCTGCTGTGCTTTTCCAGTACCATAGTCAGGACTCTGACCTCCAGCCCTCACACTCTCCGACAATGTGAGGGAGCCTGGGTCTCGGAGATGTAGCTTCAAGTTCCAGGTTGGGTGACTGATGTCTTTTGAAACACGCACCTTCTTTCTACGAGCTCTCTGACCCACTCTGCAATCTCCCCTGAAGTCTCACTGACCCTGCTCCAAGGAATCAATTTTCAGCTTCGGATAGGGGAATGTGTGAGTTTGGGCCTGTTTCATGAAAGGAAGATAAAGTTCGGCAGCATACTGTTCCCACCCAGGATCGAAGTAGGGACCTTTCGCGTGTGAGGTGAACATGATAACGACTAGACTATGGAAACACCACGGCAATATTGACCCCACTACATGTTCCTTACAGCCTTGGGGTGGGGAGGGGTGGAACCGCTAAACCTGTGATTCACGGGGAATGTATGCAATCTCAGCCCCGGGATACTTGCTGTTTCTGTGTACAGAAATGTGCAAATCCGACACCAAGAGTCTCTCTCTCTCTCTCTCTTTGTCTCTGTGTGTCTCTCTCTCTATCTATTTATTTCTGTCTCTGTATCTCCTCCCCCACCCCCATCTCTGTGTGTGTGTGTGAGAGAGAGAGGGAGCTTGGCCGGTGTGACAGTGTGAATGCTGCAGGTTGTGAGTGTTTGCAGTGTGTGGGAGGGAGGTGATTGCAGGTTCCCCCGACAGCAGCAGGAGGAGGAGGAGCCTGGATGAGTTGTGTCAAATCCAAGCTGTGGATTGTGAGTAATGTCGGTTTTATTTTCCGATTCCCAGCGGCAGCACTTATGTATTTGAAACAGAAAATATCACTGGGGAAATAGAGGGAACAAATTGACCACAACCAGGCACAAGGTAGGAGCAGCCGGCAGTGTGAGGTCCGGCTAGCTCAGTCGGTTGAGCATGCTGCTTTTTAAAGACACTATTCGGAGATGCCGGTGTTGGACTGGGGTGTACAAAGTTAAAAATCACACAACACCAAGTTATAGTCCAACAGGTTTAATTGGAAGCGCACTAGCTTTCGGATCGACGCTCCTTCATCAGGTGATTGTCACTCCGAAAGCTATTGTGCTTCCATTTAAACCTGTCGGACTATAACCTGGTGTTGCGTGATTTTTAACTTTAAAGACACCGTCACTGATCGGAGTTCAGTGATGGTGTGCGGGGACGCACAGACACTCTCTCTCCGCATCCGCTCATTTTACTGAGCGATCCATTACAGAGTGCAACTGGATCGACACTGGGGGAGGGTGTGGGCTGTACACAAACATTAGAGGATAGTTTTTGGAAATCGTCTGGAGAAATAATGCTAACAGTCCAGTCAGTGGTGAATTTGAAAACGAGATGCTCATTGTCAGGAGTGCGACTCAAACCCACGCCTCCCCGATAGATTGTCACTTGAACGCAGTGCCTTAGACCACTCGTCCAGCCTAACGGATGCAACACCTGCCCACACCCCCACCTCACAGGTAAACTGAGTCCACGCAGTAACAGTCCACCCACTTCTCTCCAATTCGGCCATACTGACACGTCCAAGCCACTGGCTCCACAAAGCGGGAGAAAGGGGTTGAGAAACTTATCAGCCAGGATTGAAAGGCAGAGCAGACTCGATGGGCCGAATGGCCTAATTTCTGCTCCAATATCTTCAGGTCTTTATCGCAACCTGCAGCTTTCACAGTGTCTCTCAGCATTGCCGCACAGGCCAAGCTCTCTCTCTCTCACACACACACACACACACAGAATAAGGGAAGATACACAGTGAGAATCCAGACACAGAGAGCGAGTGGGGACAGAGAGAGAAAAATATAGAAACAGAGAGAGGAAGGTGTAGAGACAGAGAGGGAGACCCAAGCTGAGAATTGTAAGTTATACTGAGTTTAATTGCCGATTCAAAGCAGTAGCAGCCCCACCACCATTTTTACATTTAAACCATACAACGTCACGAGGGAAATAGAAGAAGTGGGTTGACCACAACCAGAGATAAGGCAATTGCAACCAACTGCGGAAGACCCAACCAGCTCAGTCGGGAGAGCATAAAACTCTTAATCTCAGGGTTCGAGCTTCACATTGTGAGATGGGCTCCTTTCTTAAAAACACGCAGACTCACCCCACCCTTCCCAACAAGCACTTCCACTCTGCCTCTGTCACTGATCTGAGTTCAAGTAGAGGCTCATTTGTCTGCAATCTGATGCAGTGCGGTGACACCTTGACTCTCTCTCACAGCTGCTCGCTTTACCGAGAGCTCGATTCCCGGGTGCTGCTGCCTTTATCATCGACACTGGGGGAGGGTGTGTGCCGTGCATCTAAACGGCTCTGTAAACCTGCCTGGGGCAAGGGGAAACGAGTCTGACTCCCCAGCGGCCGTTCCCCCGGGGGGGTGGGGGTGAGTGTCAATTTTATCATTTGTTCACCCTCCAGTCCGTTTATGAGATGAAAATAATTAAACCCGCACAATCAGGAGTGAGACTCAAACCACCAGTTCAAAGACAAGCTGCAACTTAAATCAGCACCTGTGACCGCTCGGCCAGCCTGACCATACTAGCCCCTCATTCCGTTGTAAATGTTCCACACGAAGGCTCAGTCCAGTCAGTGTCTGCACACACCTCTCTGTTCACACAGACTCTACCAAACTCTCTCACTCACCCACATTCCAGCCTGTTGCTTTGTCAGCCCCCACCTTGAATACAAATCGACTCAAACAATGATGCGCGGTGGTTAGCACCGCTACCTCGCAACGCCAGCGTCCCAGGTTCGATCCCCGCTTTGGGCGACTGTCTGTGTGGCGTTTGCACATTGTTTGCACGCGGGTGCTCCGGTTTCCTCCCACAGTCCAAAGATGTGCAGGTTGAAATGAATTGGGCGTGCTAAATTGCCCATAAATGTGAGGTGTATTAGTGAGAGGGAAATGGCTGGGTGGGTTACTCTTCCGAGGGTCGGTGTGGACAGGTTGGGCCGAAGGGAGTGTTTCCACACTGTAGGGAATCTAATGTAATCCTATCCATGCCCCTCATAATTTTATAAACCTCCATGAGGTCATCCCTCAGCCTCCGACGCTCCAGGGAAAACAGCCACAGCATATTCAACCTCTCCCAATAGTTCAAATCCTCTAACCCTGGTAACATCCTTGTAAATCTTTTCTGAACCCTTTCAAATTTCACAACATCCTTCCGATAGGAAGGAGACTAGCTTTGCATGCAATATTCAAAACGTGGCCTAACCAACGTCCTGTACAGCCGCAACATGACCTCCCAACTCCTGTAGTCAATACCCTGACCAGTAAAGGATAGCATACCAAATGCCTTCTTCACTAGGGAGTTGTGACACTCCTCCTGACTTCAGTTGTGAAAGAAACAGACTTCTATCTTTTGAGTCATCACAGGATCTGCAGTCCTCACTTATTCCTAAATTCTCCCTGCAGTCTGATGGAGTGCAGCGACACACATACTCTGTGTGTGTGTGTGAACAATACAGAGAGAGTGGGGGGGGGGGGGTGATACAGGTACAGATACAGAGACAGAAAGGGAGATACAGACAGATAGAGGCACAGAGATACTCTCAGTGTCAGCGTCTGCACAGCTCTGTGCACAGAAACAGCCAATATCCTGGGGCTGCCATAGTACCTAATCACATTGAATCACAGGGCTGTCTCCGGGCAGGAATGAACTTGTCACAAAATTCTTTTCCACAGTTTCTCTAGTGTGTTGGTTATCACGTTTGCTGGGAAGTCAGACTCGCTTCCCCTGCCCCAGGCGGGTTTACAGAGCCACCGGTTACCATTTCTGTCTGTGAGTGAGTGTGACTGTGTGCAATCTCTGTGTGAAACTGATAAGTTTCTCACCCCCATCTCCTGCGGTCTCCAAGGGAACCCTTGATCCTCTTGACCATGAGGAACCTATCTATCTATGTCTGTCTTAACTTGGAGGAAATGAGTTCAGTGGGGCAGGAACAGGCTGAAAGGGTGGGTACATGTGACAGAGGGTTAGATAGGTGCATGTGGACAGATGTGTGTGAACCGATTCCACCGGCTTCCTGTGAGCTTTGTGGAGCTTGTATGTGTCAGGATGGGCGAGTTTCAGAGAGATGTGTGTGTACTGCTACTGCGTAGACTGATTCTGGATTAGTGGTGCTGGAAGAGCACAGCAGTTCAGGCAGCATCTAAGGAGCTTCGAAATCGACGTTTCGGGCAAAAGCCCTTCATCAGGAGACTGAGTCTTCCCGTGAGGACGTAGTCGGCTGTGTGCGTCAGGTTGGCCGAGCGGTCTAAGGCGCTGCGTTCACCAATGACTGGAGTGTCATCAAATTCACACTATCCTTCTCCCCGGCCAGGAGTTGAGCTCCCGCTGCTTCATGGGCGATTACAAAAACACACTTTAATGTTTGTGTCTGAGTGAGTGTGAGTGTGCAGCCTCTGTGTACGGCCCACCCCCAGGGTTGATCATTAAAACAGCAAGTCTCGTTAATGGAGCTCTCTGTAAAATAACCGGCTGCAGGTATAGAGAGAGCCATGTGTGTCGCCGCACTCCATCAGACTGCAGAGAGAAACGCGCGTCTCGTTGAGGTGAGATAAGTGACAGTGGACGTGTTAGTTGTTAAAGGGTCGGCGTGTGTTAGGGTGTATTTGAAAATTAGCGTATCGCCCAACGTGGGGCTCGAACCCACGACCCTGAGATTAAGAGTCTCATGCTCTACCGACTGAGCTAGCCGGGCTTCAAGCTCAGTGCTTGACGTTTTCCATTTTAAATGTAAAAGTGATGCTACTGCCGCTGTTATGAATCGGAAATTAAAACCAACATAATTTATACTCCACAGCTTGGATTGGACAAAGCTCATCCAGGTTCCTTCTCTTCCTCGTCCTGCTGCTGCTGCGGTTGGGGGAACCTGCAGTAATCTCCCTCCCACACACTCACTTCAAACACACACAGTCTGCAGCATTCACACCGTCACACCGGCCAAGCTCACTCACACACAGACACACACACACACACAGAGCCACACACACACACACACAGACACACACACAC
>NC_057757.1:4169408-4217142 GCF_004010195.1 Chiloscyllium plagiosum
GAAGGTAGCTGAGAGCGATATAGGTATATGGTGATACGTCGGAGAGGAGGGTGGAGCGGATAGGTGGGGAGGTAGAGATGGACGTTGGGGAGTTGGTGGCTCAAGTACAGGCAGCTGGGATCATGGGAATTGCTGGAGGTATACAGGGGATACAGGGTTTACTGAAGAAGGATATCAGGAGGGCGAAAAGTGCTCACGAGGTAGCCTTGGCTGAGAAAGTTAGGATGATTCCAAAGAGGTACTTTAAATATATTTAATGAAAAAAAGAATAACTAGAGGGAAAATATGGTCCCACAAGGACACTCAATCACACAGCACCATGTAATCAAATCTCTCTGCAGGGCTCCTGGAGATTTGAACAAAGTATCTTTCCCATCCTCTCATCAAACCCGACCCTCTTCCAAATGAAGTGTTTGCTTTCCCCAGTAGGAGAGGAGCTCACTCTTGTATTCATTAGTCCCTGCTGGAGGTGGGGAGGGGTTGTCGCTGAGGGTTTAGATAAATGGGAATGGACAGCGACATGAGCCAGTGGGAGGTGTGTGAAGGCAGTGCTGAGACAATGAGAAACCTTGTGTGTGTGTGTGTGTGTGAGAGAGAGAGAGAGAGAGAGAGAGAGAGTGTGTTTGTGTGCATGTGTCTATGTGAGAGAGAGTGACTGTGTGTGTTTGTGTGTGTGTGTGCCACTCCTCCTTGTTATCTGGTCAAAGCCTCAATATATCTTGTCGTTCAGGGGTCCCGACTACTCCCAACCGTGCCCTTTCACCCTCACAGGAAGGTACAGACCTTAAACTCTAGCTATCTCACTTTTAACGACCTCCCACTTGCCAGAGTCCCTTTGCCTGCAAACAAACTCCTCCAATCAACCCCTGCAAGTACCTGTGTAATTCCATCCAAATTCGCCTTGCCCCAACTTAGAAGGTGAACCTGTGGACCAGTTTTGTCCACCGTCATAACTATTGTAGAGTTAATACAACTATGGTCACTGGTCTCAAAGTGCTTCCGCACTGTCAGCTCTGTCACCTGTCTTGTCCAACTTCCCAAGAGTAGGTTGAGTTTTGACACATCCCGTGTAGGACCCTTTATATACTGCTGGAGGAAACTTTCCTGAACACACTTAACAAATTGCACCTCATCGAAACCTTTAACGCTATGTTAGGAAAATTAAAATCCCTTACAATGCCAACCCTATTGCTCATGCAAGTCTCCCAAGTCTCCCTGCATATCTGTTCCTCTAATTCTCGTTGACTATTTGGGGGTCCAATAACGTCACCATCCTCTTCTTATTTCTTAGCTCCGCTCACAAAACCTGACTGGATGATCCTTCAGTAATTTCATCTCTGACTACTTATGTGATACCTGCATTAATCAAAAATGCAAACCCACTTTACTCCTTCCACCACCTCTGTCCTGCCTAAAACACCTGTACTATGGTACATTAAGTGCCAGTCCTGTCCCTCCCTCAGCCTGTAATGGCTGTAATATCCCAGTGCCACAAACCTATCCACACCCGGAGTACATCGGTCTTACCTGTCAGCCCTCTTGCATTGAAATAAATGCAATTTAATCTGACAGACATTCCTTGTTCCCTGTCATGTTGCAGCCCGACTTGTCTCTTCAACTTACTATTTTTGTTTACAGTATCTCCTTCCAGCATTTGCCTTCATGCTGTTGAAGATCCCAACCTCTTACAATCCAGTTTGAATTCTCCCTTGCAGCACCAGCAAACCTGGATGCCAAGGTATTGGTCCCCTTCCAGTTCAGGTGCAACCCATTGATCTTGAACAGGTCACCTCTGCCCCAGAAAAGATCTAACAGTCTGAATCCCTGCCCTCTGCACCAATTTTTTGGCCACATATTCATCTGCCGTACCCTCCTGTTCTTACCCTCTCTAACATGTGGCACTAGAAGTAATCCAGAGATTATCACCAACAAGGTCTTGGTATATGTTTTATTCCCAGTTCTCTATAATCACTCCACAGGACTTCATCCTTATATCAACCGATATCATTTGTGCCAACGTGCACAATGTGGTTGAGGGCACTGTCAGCCACAGTGGGTGGGAAAGCACAGTCATGGAGGAAACAAGCCATGTCAACAGCGGTGTTTTGGAAGGTGCCATCATCTGAACAGATGTGACTTGGCGAAGGGACTGGGAGAATGGGATGGAGTCTTTCCAGGATGTGGGGTGTGACAAACTATGGGGAGGTTAGCTGTGTGAATCCGTGGCTGTGCAGTGGATGGAAGTGGAGAGTTTATTCTACAAACTGGAGAGAGTGAGGTCAAGGAGAGGAAAGGAAATGTCAGAGATGGACAAAGTGAAAATTATAGAGGGGTAGAAATGGGAGACAAAATGAACAGATATTTCAAGGTCCAGAATGAGGTAGCACCGAAACCGTCATCACTGTACCAAAACACAGAATTGTGGGAGGGGGGCCAGTGGTACTTGTTCCGCATACTCCACAAAAGGGCAGGCGTAACTGGGTGACACATGCTGGTGCCCAAAGCCACTGCTTTGCGAAAGTGAGATGAATGAATGGAGAAATGGTTCAGTGAGAGACCAGGTTCAGCCCGGCGGAGGAGAGGGTGGTGAATGGGGAATGTTTAGATCTCTGCTCAAGGAAGAAGCTGAGAGATAGCAGACCACCCTGGTGGGGAATGGAGGTGGAGAGGGATTGGACATTCATTGTGAACAGGAGGCCGTTAGGGCCAGGGGACTGGAAATTGTCGATATGGTGGAGAGCATCAACTGCAGGGAGATAGGAATTGGACAAGTGGGTAGAGAATGGAGTCGAGTATGAGCTCGGTGGGGCAGGAACAGGTAGGTACAATAGGTAAACGTGAGAGAGAATGAGAATTCGAGAGATGTGAACAGACCTGTATGAACCAATTCTGCCTGGACTATAAGCATTGTGGAGCTCATGGCTGATATGTGTCACATTGTTCGAGCAGTCAACAGCACTGCGTTCAGGTCGCAGTCTCAACTGGAGATGGGGGCTTGAATCCCACCCCTGATGGTGAAGGTCATTTTAAAGTCATGAACGACTGGAATGTACCTTGTGATAAAATTGGCACTCCCTACAGATGCTGTGAGACCTCTTGAGCTTTTCCAGCAATTTCTGTTTTTGGCACAGCTGAATGTTTGTATCTGTGAGTGAGTGTGAATGTGTACAGCCTCTGGCTTTGCGGCCTAGCCTTCCGCCATCTGTCAATGATAAAGGCAGCACTAATGGAGCTCTCAGTAAAGTGAGTGTTGCAGAGAGACGATCTAGTCACTGCACACCATCAGAGAGAATTGAGCCTCTTAATTTACTGATGATGTGGAGTTTCTGGGTTGGGATTTGTGTGGACAAAGTTACAAGTCACACAATACCAGGTTATAGTCCAACAGGTTTATTTGAAAGCTTCAATTCCAAATGAACCTATTCGACTGTAACCTGATGTTGTGTGATTTTTAACTTGATTCACTAAGATCAGTGAAAGATCAGCCAAGTGGGACTGAGCTGTTGATAAGAAGGTGTGAGAGTGTGCTTTATTGAAAAGGATGGTTTCACGCAACATGGGCCTCGAACACGCAATCTTAATCCTCAGGGTGAAGGATCTCAGGGTCTAACGACTGAGGTAGCCTGACCTCACATGGCCTACTGCTGCTGGGAATTGGAAATTAAAGCCAAAAGAATGTACAACACACAGATTGGATTGGCCAAAGCTCATCCAGGCTCCTTGTCCTGCAGCTGCTGTCGGGGGAACCTGCAATAATCTCCCTCCCACACACTCACTGCAAACACTCGCAACCTGCAGCTTTCTCACCATCACACCGGCCAAGCTCTCTCTCTCTCTCACACACACACAGACACACACAAACACACACACACACACACAAACACACACACACACACATACGGGGGAGAGTGAGGTACACATACAGAGACAAGCACACAGAGAGCGCGCACGCACATGGGAGAGGGAGATATGGAGACACAAAGTGAGACAGAGAGGGAGACAGAGATACAAAGAGGAAGATACAGAGAGAGAGGACAGATAGTTCCAGAGACATAGAGAGACTCTATTAAGGATGTTTGTCACTCACTCAGTGCCGCCTTAACACATCACCCATTAGCTCATGTTGCTGTCCATTCCCATTCATCCAATCCCTCAGTGAGAACCCTACCCGCCAAACTCAGGCAGAAAGAGCATTTCACTTCCTCCCAGCAGTTTTGACTAGTGCATTTGTCCTCCAGACCTATTGAGGTCTGTGCTATGTCATCAAGTAGCAGAAATATATTTTGCAAATAGAAACAGGTATTTGTAGTTTGTCAGTGCGGTGTGTTCGTGGCTGTGCCTTCACAAGATGGGGCTGGGTTTGTGCAGGTTCACAGTCTGTAACAGACTGAGATCTAGTCAAACATTTTTTATTCAAGAGAAAAACTAATGTTCAGCCTGGGATTTGTACCCAGGCTCACAGACAGGGGCAGCAGAGAGTGGACTCCTGAAGAGCAGCTGTGGATGCTCCCTATCTGACCTTATTAGGGGATGGATGAGGTTGGTGGTGGTTCATGGGATGGGGGCGTCACTTGGCGAGGCCAGAGGGTGTTCCCCTGTCCCTAATTGCCCCTTGAACTGTGGTGGCTTGCTGGGGACTCAGAGCTATGTAGACTCTGACTCTGAAAGACTCCCTATCCCTGTAGCTCTCTTTCTCTGTGTATTTATCTTTTATGGATCTGTGCAGGAAAGAGGCAACTGCCTATTTCTCCCACAGCAGTAGTGGCAAAGAGTGCATCGTGCACTTGGCGAGCGCAATTGGTTTCAGCAGGGTACTCTTCATCAGGGGGTTGTGGGTTCAAGCCCCACATTGGACACTATGTGCCTTTTTTTTTAAAAGCAGACACACCCTCTCCTAACCAACACACTAGAGAAACTGTGGAGCAGACTTCTGTTACATGCTCCGTCCTGACCGGAGACAGCTCTGTGATTCAATGTGATTAGGTACAATGGCAGCCCCAGGATATTGGCTGTCGCTGTGCAGACGCTGACATCGAGAGTCTCTCTTTGCCTCTGTCTGTCTCTCTGTATCTCCCTCTCTGTCTCTGTATCTGCATCACCCCCCGTCTCTCTCTGTCTCTCTATTTTTCTCTTTGAATCTCCCTGTCTTTGCATCGCTCTCTCTGCCTGTATTTCTCGCGCTGTATCTTTCTGTCCCCACTCACTCTCTGTGTCTGTATTTCTCACTGTGTATCTCCCTCACTCTCTCTCCCCCTCTGTCTGTGTCTGTCTCTGTGACTGTGTGTGAGCTTGTCTGGTGTGGCAATGCTGAGAGACAGTGTGAAAGCTGCAGGTTGCGAGAAAGACCTTAAGACACTAGAGCAGAAATTAGGCCATTCGGCCCATCAAGTCTGCTCTGCCGTTCAATCATGGCTGATAACTTTCTCACCCCCATCTCCTGCATTCTCCCTGGGAACCCTTGAACCTCTTGACCATGAGGAACCTACCTGTCCATGTCTGTTTTAAATTGGAGGAAATGAGTTCAGTGGGGCAGGAACAGGCGGATATGGTGGGTACATGTGAAAGGGAGCTAGATAGGTGCAGGTGAGCAGATGTGTGTGAACCGATTCCACCTGGTCTGAGGCTTCCTGTGAGCTTTGTGGAGCTTGTACGTGTCAGGGTGGCCAAGTTTCAGACACGTATGTATAGTCTGTCAGGATGGCCGAGTGGTCTAAGGCGCTGCGCACAGGTCTCACTCCGAGCAGCGCGGGTTCTGTTTTAAATTCACCAATGACTGGAGTGTCATCAAATTGACACTATCCTTTTCCCCGCCCAGGATTTGAGCTATCGCTGCTTCACGGGTGATTACAAAAATCGCAATGTAATGTTTGTGTCTGAGTGAGTGTAACTGTGTGTGTGCACGACCCACACCCTCCGCCAGTGTCGATGGGAAAGGCAGCAGCACTCGGCAATGGAGCTCTCAGTGAGTCCGTGTGTCGCTGCACTCCATCAGACTGCAGATGGCAACGAGCCTACACGTTGACTCAGATCCGTGAGCGATGCAGACTAGCAGAGCTTGCTTTCAAGATGGGGAACAGAAGATTCACTGAGGATCGCAGAGCCGCCCCTCGGCAGAAAGTGACATGTACAAAATCGCCAGTTCAATCTGACCGTGCTGGCAATGCTGTAATAGGAGCAACTCATTGAACCTGACCCTACTCCAAATGAGGAGTTTGCACTCCCCAATGGGAGAGCAGCTCCTCCTTCCCCAGCTCGATCTTGGGTGGGAACAGTATTCTGTGCCTCGTTTTGTATGTTTCCCCTCCCGCTGGAAACTGGCCCAAACTCCCCCATCAGAGAGGAGACCATTCGGCCGATATAGCCGGTGCTGGCGGAGTGTGGAGGGGATCTCGCTGAAGCAGTTGGATGATATGGGAACGGACAGCAACATGAGCCAGTGGGAGGAGTGTCAAGGCAGCGCTGAGTGGGAAAGCTCAAGCACCGACCCATTCCCTGTTCAAGCCAGTGTGAAACAGAGCTGTGTCATCACCCCAACACTGCTCTCCATCCATCTCCCGCAGTGCTTCACCTCATCGCCGACAAGCTCCCCTCTGGAGGGGTGCTAACTTACCTCCTGTGAAATTATTCCACCTCATTAGATGGACCAGACGGGATTGCGAAGGACCGCGCTGGGGTTGGGTGGAATTAATTTTTGAGAATATTTGTGAACCACTTGTCTGATAAAGAAACAGGTTGTAAAATGTGTGTGTGTGAGAGAGACAGACAGACAGACAGAAAAAGAGAGAGAGGGGTGAGGAACGTTTGAGGATTGACACTGCCTGCATTGAGACTTGCAGAGGCCCTGTTGTTCTGTTTGGGTCAGGATGGCCGAGTGGTGTAAGGAGATGCGTTCTGGTCGCAGTCACCCCTACAGGTATGGGTGCGAGTCCCATTCCTGGCAGTCGCGCTTTTGCTTTAATAGCCATGAGTGAGTGATGTGTGACCTTGTAATAAGTTTGACACTATCACTCCCCTCGGCCAGGGCTTGACCTCCTGCTGCTCCAGGGCGATTTACAGAAACCACCTTTTAATATTCGTGTCTGTGAGTGAGTGTGATGGTGTGCGCAGCTCACACTCTCGCCCGGTGTCGATGGTAAAGGAGCTCTCAGTGAAGCGAGCAGCTTCAGAGAGTGCATCACTGCACTCCATCAGACTCTAGAGAGAAACGAGCCTGCACGACGACTCAGATCAGTGAACGAGGCAGAATGGAAGCACTTGTTGTCACGCTCAACAAGGGCGCGAAATCACAACTCACGTATTTAAGAGTCTCAGGCTCTACCGACTGAGCCAGCCAGGCATGAAGATGCACTGCCTTACCTCTTGGTGTGGTCAATTGAATCGCAGAGCTGCCCCTAGGCAGGAAGTGACATGTACAAATGCACAGCTTTGCGGTAGTTCCCAAAGTGTAGTGGCTGTTACGTTCACCTCATACGCGATAAGTCCCCAGCTCGATCCTGGGTGGGAACAGTATTCTGTGCCTCGTTTTGTATGTTTCCCCTCCTGCTGGAAACTGGCCCAAACTCCCACATCCCCCATCAGAAGCTAAGAATTGAACTTTAAAATCTCGCTGATGTTAGAAGTCTCCAGTTTAATCCGAGAGTGCTGGCCATGCTGTAATAGAATCAACTCGTTGAACCCGACCCTCTTCCAAATGAGGTGCTTGCACTCCCCAATGGGAGAAGAGCTCCTTCTTGCATTCTGAGAGGAGACCATTCTGTCCAAACAGTCCGTGCTGGAGGAGAGGGTAGGGGATTTCGCTGAAGGGGTTGGATGAAGTGGGAATGGACAGCAGCATGAGGTCAGAGGAGAACGCAGAGTGGGTGAGAGAGATATTAGAAAGAAGATGCGTGTTTCAAAAGACAACAGTGCATTAAGGCATCGCGGAGGGAGTGAGGAAACTCCAGCACCGAACCATTCCCTGTTCAGCCTCGTGTGAAGCAGAGCTGTGTCATCACCCCAACACTTTTCTGCATCCATCTCCCCCTGTGCGGGTTGGGGGTAGTTCGGAATTAACTGTTTGAGAACATTTGTGTATCCCCTCGCCAGACAAAGCAACAGGTTATAAAATGTATGCATGTGTGTGAGAGAGAAGAGAGAGAGAGAGAATTTGGTAGGTTCGCATGGGTCAGGGTGGCCGAATGGTCTCAGAGGTCGCGTTCAGGTCACCATCGCCTCTGCGGTGTGGGCTCGAGTCCCCTCTCTCCCCCCACCACCCCCCCCAAACAGGGCGGGCTTTTCTAAAAATTCATTAATAACTGGAGAGTGACATCGAGATCAAGTTGTCAGTGTCCCTCCCGAGGCCACGATTTGAGCTCCTGCTGCTCCAGGACGATTGGCAAAAAAAAAATTCCCCGTTTGCGTCTGAGTGTGTGCGAATGTGTGCGCCCACACAGTCCCCCAGTGTCGATGGGAAAGGCAGCAGTACACTGAATAAAACGAGCGGCTGCAGAGAAACGAGCCTGTCGGTTCATTCCGATCAGAACTTGCAATGCATGGCTTGGATTGGACAAAACTCATCCAGGCTCCTCCTCCTCCTGGTGCTGCTGTCGGGGGGACCTGCAAGCGCCCCCCTCCCACACACTCACTGCAAACAATCACGACCTGCAGCATTCACACCCAGCTCTCAGCACCGCCCCACCGAAAAAAGCTCGATAACGCACATGGAGGTGGAGAAAGCGAGTGGGGGAGATACGGAGACAGAAATAGAGGCGGAGACAGAGATTCAGAGAGGAAAATACAGAGAGAGAGAGAGAGATGCAGAGACCGAGAGACACTCTGGGTGTATGAGTCTGCACACAGCAAATGGCTTGGAGCTGAGATTGGATCTATTCACGGTGAATCGCAGGGCTGCCCCTAGGCAGGAACGGACATGTTCAATGGCAATGATTCAGTGCAGGTTCCATAGTGTAGTGGTTCTCACATTGGCCTGACTTGCGAAACGTCCCCAGTTAGATCTTGGGCGGGAAAATTATGCTTCACTTCCCGTTTTTCCCTTCCCTCAGGAAACTGGCCCAAACTCACCCGTTCCCCATCCGAAGCTGAAAATTGATTCCTGGAGAGCTGGAGCTGTGGGGCAGGGTCAGCGAGAGGTCAGGGGAGAGCGCCGAGAGGGTGAGAAAGTTAGAAAGAAGGTGCGTGTTTGAAAAGACGGCAGTGTGTCAAGGCAACGCTGAGTGAGTGAGAAAGCTCCAGCGGCGACCCATTCCTTGTTCAGCCCAGTGTGAAGCAGAGCTGTATCATTACCCCAACACTGTTTCTCCATCCATCTCCCGCAGTGCTTCACCTCATCGCCGACAACCCCCCCGCTGGAGGGGAGCAAACCTAAAAACATTCGTGCGGAATTATTCAACCTCATTTGATACCATATGGGATTGTGCAGGACCACGGTGGGGCGAATTAATTGTTTCAGAATATTTGTGCACCCCTTGTCCTAACAAAGCAACGGGTTGTAAAATGTGTTTGTCTATCTGTGTCAGATAGTTTGACGGATATGTTTTTGAGCTAACAATGCTTCTCATGCTCTACCGACTGAGCTAGCCGGGCTTCTCATCACTGTGCACAAACTGTCTTATCCATTTTCGTAGTCACTTTGTTTCCTCTATTTTTCCACTAATTTTGTTTCCTGTTTTCAATGTAAAAGTGCTGATGTTGGGAATTGGAAATTAAAACAGGCCGGATTGGACAAAACTCATTCAGGCTCCTCCCATTCGGCCCATATTGTCCGTACAGGTGTGGGGGTTCTCGCTGCGGTAGTTGAATGGAATGGGAGTGGACAGCAAGATGAGCCAGTGGGAGGTGTATCAAGGTAGCGCTGAGTGAGTTAGGAAGCTCCAGCACCGACCCATTCCCTGTTCAGCCCAGTGTGAAGCAGAGCTGTATCATTACCCCAACACTGCTCTTCATCCATCTCCCGCAGTGCTTCACCTCATCGCCGACAAACCCCCCGCCTGGAGGGGAGGTAACTGACAAAACAACCGCGAAAGTAATCAACCTCATTTGATGGACCAGACGGGATTGTGAAGCTCCACAGTGGGGGTGGGGAGAATTAATTGTTTGAGAATATTTGTGCCCGCCCCACACCCTTGCTTGATAAAGCATCAGGTTGTAAAATGTGTCTGCTAGAGTTTTGTGTGGGTCAGCATGGGCGAGCGGTGGGGAGGGATTCTCGCTGAATTTTTTTTAATTTCAAAAATATACTTTATTCATAAAATACTTTGATCTGTACAACTGGACATGCCATGCATATGTAAACATTCCATTTGTTTGCATACCGAAAACAGAGTAATCATTCCTATTTATAGGTCCATACGATTATATTTTATTGCTGAGGTGTCAGCAGAGCCCAAATGACTGCACGGGCCCCCTGTTCTTCGTTAGGCAGGCGGCAGATATTACATGGTGGTCTTTCCCCACTATGCCTTGGCGGCAGCTGCCCCAAGCTTCAGCGCGTCCCTCAACACGTAGTCCTGAACCTTGGAATGTGCCAGTCTGCAACACTCAGTCGGGGTCAACTCCTTCAGCTGGAAGATCAACAGGTTTCGGACCACCCACAGAGCGTCCTTCACCGAGTTGATGATCCTCCAGGCACAGTTGATGTTCGTCTCGGTGTGCGTCCCGGGGAACAGACCATAGAGCATGGAGTCCCGCATCACGGTGCTGCTCGGGACGAACCTCGACAAACACCACTGCATTCCTCTCCAGACTTCTTCTGCTTAGGCACATTCCAGAAGGAGGTGTGTGACAGTCTCATCCCCCCCTCAGCCGCTTCGAGGGCAGCGTGCGGTGCGGCTGAGAGTCCGGGCGTGCATATAGGATCTCACAGGCAGAGCCCTTCTCACCACCAGCCAAGCCATGTCTTGGTGTTTGTTGGAAAGTTCTGGCAATGAGTCATTCTGCCAAATGGCTT
This sequence comes from Chiloscyllium plagiosum, assembly GCF_004010195.1. Lineage (NCBI taxonomy): Eukaryota > Metazoa > Chordata > Chondrichthyes > Orectolobiformes > Hemiscylliidae > Chiloscyllium > Chiloscyllium plagiosum. The sequence goes on from NC_057757.1 coordinate 4,180,354, forward strand.
TGACAGTCTGCTCAGGGAACCGCTCGATAGGAATCGCCCTCTCCTTTTCCTCAAGGACACTACGTGCTGACCACTTCCTGATGGACTTGTGGTCAAAGGTATTTTTCTTTATAAACTTCTCCATGAAGGACAGGTGATACGGAACGGTCCAACTACTTGGAGCATTCCGCGGCAGCGAGGCCAGGCCCATCCTTCACAACACCGGGGACAGGTAGAACCTCAGTACATAGTGACACTTGGTGTTTGCGTACCAGGGATCCACGCACAGCTTGATGCAGCCACACACAAAGGTGGCCATCAGGGTGAGGGTGGCATTGGGTGTATTTTTTCCCCCGTTGCCCAGATCTTTGTACAGCGAGTCCCTTCGGACCCGGTCCATCTTTGACTATAAACTGGAAGATGGCCCGGGTGACTGCAGCGGCACAGGTTCTGGGAATAGGCCAGACCTGTGCCACGTATAATAGCAATGACAGTTCCTCACACCTGATGACCAGGTTTTTTCCCATGATGGAGAGCGACCGTAGCTTCCATCTGCCTAGTTTCTGCCTCACTTTGCTGATACGCTCCTCCCAAGACTTGGCGCATGCCCCAGCGCCCCCCTGAACCAAATACCCAGCACCTTCAGGTGGTCGGTCCTGACGGTGAAGGGGATTGAGGATTGGACGGCCCAGTTCCCGAAGAGCATGGCCTCGCTCTTGCCTCGGTTTACTTTGGCCCCCGAGGCCCGTTCGAACTGGTCACAGATGCACATAAGTCTGCGCACGGACAGCGGATCCAAGCAGAAAACGGCGACGTCATCCATGTACAGGGAGGCCTTAACCTGCAGGCCCCTGCTGCCAGGAATAGTCACCCCTCTCAGGCTCGCATCCTTCCTGATGGACTCGGCAAATGGTTCTATGCAGCACACAAACAAGGCAGGAGAGAGAGGGCAGCTCTGCCTGACTCCAGATCTGACTGGGAAGCTATCTGATTCCCACCCATTGATTGAGACTGCACTGACAATGTTGGTGGAGGGATTCTCGCTGAAGGGTTGGATAAATGGGAATGGACAGCAACATGAGCCATTGGGAGCTGTCAAAAGATGGCGCTGAGTGAGCGAGAAACACTCTTTGTGTCTGCGTGTGTCTCTGTCTGTCGGGAGTTGGGGGACTGTCTCATTTTAAAGTCATGAATGCCTCTAAGTGTAACACCTTCATAAGCTTGTTCTGTACTTCTAAATAAACCAGTTGGACTTTCACCTGGTGTGGTGTGACGTTTAAGTTTGCACTCCATTAGACTGCAGGGAGAATTGAAGGCCTTGATTCGCTCAGAGCAGTTAATGATAGGGAGAGTGTCCAAAAGGGTGCGAACTATTTTTAAGGTGAGTGTTATCTTAAATTAAACGCTCCGCCCAACGTGGGGCTCGAACCCACGACCCTAAGATTAAGAGTCTCATGCTCTACCGACTGAGCTAGCCGGGCTTCGCGGAACTGTGTACAAACTGTCTCATCCACTTTCATAGTCACTTTGTTTCCTCTATTTGTGCCACTAATTTTGTTTTCTGTTTTCAATGTAAAAGTGCTGCTGTTGGGAATCGGAAATTAAAACAGGCCGGATTGAACAAAACTCATTCAGGCTCCTCCTCCTGACGGGGGAACCTGCAGTAACCTCCCTCCCACACACTCACTGCAATAACCTTCCTGAATAAGACTATCAGCCCTGGTAATAAACCTCATTTGATGGACCAGACGAGATTGTTAAGGACCGCACTTGGGGGAGGGGAGATTGCTTGTTTTAGATGTTTTGTGCTCATCTTGTCTGACAACACAATAGGTTGAAAATGTTTGCGTGTGAGCAAATTTGATAGATGTACACGTGAACTGATACTGCCCGGACTGAGACTTCCTGTGAGCATGGCGGCGGCATAGTGCAAGTCAGGATGGCCGAGCGGTCTAAGGCGCTGCGTTCAGGTCGCAGTCTCCACTGGAGGCGTGGGTTCGAATCCCACTTCTGACATCCTCCCTTTTGCTTGAAGCATCATGAATGACGGGTGTGCGATTTGTGTCGTCAAATCGACACGATCCCTCTTCCGCCCAGGGACGATTGACAAAAAACACACTTTCTCGCTTGTGTCTGTGGGTGAGTGTGACAACATGCAGCCTCCCTGAGCACGGCCCAAACTTTCCCCCACTGTCCACGGTAAAGGCGGCAGCACCCGGTTATGGAGATCTCAGCAAAACGAGCGGCTGCAGAGAGAGTTTGTGCGTCACTGTATTCCGTCAGACTGAGAGCGAAAGGAGCCTGTATGTTCACTCAGATCAGTGACAGAGGCAGAGTGGAAGTGCATATTGTGAAGAGTGAGAGAGGTGGGGGAGATACGAAGACAGAAATCGAGATGGAGAGGGAGACCAGAGAGAGTGAGATTGAGATACAGAGCCAGAGATTCTCGGTGTATGAGTTTGCACACAGCCAATCTCCCGGAACTGAGATTATATCTACGACGTTTTCTGTTTCCATTGTAAAAGTGCCTACTGCTGCTGGAAATCAGAAATTAAAAACGACAGCACTTACAATCCACAGCTTGGATTGGACACAATTCATCCAGGCTCCTCCTCCCCCTGAGGGAGACCCAGAGAGGGAGAGATGAGTCGGAAATTGAAACCAACAATATCTACAACCCAATGCATGGATTGGACCAAACTCATCCAAGGTTCCTCCTGCTGCTGCTGTCGGGCAACCTGCAACCACCTCCCTCTCACACAAGCACCGCAATCACTCACAACCTGCAGCATTCACACAGATCTCTCGGCACCGTCCCAACAGTGAAACACACACACACAGAGACAATCATACACCCACGCACACACACAGACAGAGAAAGAAAGAGATATGGAGGCTGAAATCGAGACAGAGAGGGAAACACTGGGGGACAGACATACAGACAGGAAGCTACAGAAAGAGAGGGAGAGATACAGAGACATAGACAGACTTCGGGTGGATGAGTTTGCACACAGCTTCTGTCTTGGAACTGACGATGTGTTTGTTCGCAGTGAATCGCAAGACGTGCCCAAGGTGGACAGGGGCATGGACAGGTATGATCATCCTTAATCAGTATCCTGTTCCTGCCTTATCTCCATAACCCTTGATTCCACTATCCTTGAGAGCTCGATCCAACTCTTTCTTAAATGAATCCAGACACTGGGCCTCCACTGCCCTCTGGGGCACAGCATTCACACAGCCACCACACTCTGGGTGAAGAAGTTTCTCCTCATCTCTGTCCTAAATGGTCTACCTCGTATTTTTAAGCTGTGTCCTCTGGTTTGGCACTCATCCATCAGCGGAAACATGTTTCCTGCCTCCAGTGGCCAATCCTTTAATAATCTTATATGTCTCAATCAGATCCCCTCTCAGTCTTCTAAACTCAAAGGTATACAAGCCCAGTCACTCCAGTCTTTCAGCGTAAGGTAGTCCCGCCATTCCAGGAATTGATCTCGTGAACCTACGCGGCACTCCCTCAATAGCCAGAATGTCCTTCCTCAAATTTGGAGACCAGAACTGCACACAATACTCCAGGTGTGGTCTCACCAGGGCCCTGTACAGAGAGGGAAAAAGAGGAATATAAAGATACAGAGAGAGATGGAGATACAGAGAGCGGGGGAAGTTACAGAGAGATAGGGAGGGAGAAAGAGATATAGACACACAGAGACTCTCGGGGTATCAGTCTGCACGCAGCCAATGTCCCGGAGCTGAGATGATATCTATTCACTGTGAAGTGCAGAGCTGCCCCCAGGCCGAAAGTGACATGAACAAAGCTTTAAAATGTAAAGTAGTTCCTGTAATATAGTGGTTATCACGTTTGCCTCACGCACGTAAGGTTCCCCAGTTCGATCCTGGGTGGGAACACGATGCTTCATTTTGTATCTTTCCCTTTGCTCAGGAAACTGGTCAAAACTTTAATATCCCCCCATCAGAAGCGGAGAGCTGATTCCTGAGAGCAGGATATGTGAGGGGAGATCGCAGAGTGGGTTCGAGAGCTGATGAAAATAAGGTGCATGTTTCAAAAGGCATCAGTCACCCAACATGGGCCTTGGAGCCACATCCCTTAGATCCAGGTTCTCTCACATTGTCGCCAACTGAGCCAGCCAGAGATGATGCTGGGTGCTTGCTCATGAGTTGCTGTCGTGAGGTAGGTCCCTGTGATTGCCACGGCGATCATTCCGGATTTTTTAAAAATCGCGCTAATGTTGGAAATCTCCAGTTCAATCCGAGAGTGTTGGAAATGCTGTAATAGAATCAACTCATTCAATCCGATCCCCCTGCAACTGAGGTGCTTGCACTCACCAATGGGAGGGGAGCTCCTTCTAGTATTCATAGAGGTGACCATTTTGCCCAGTCCGGGCTGGCTCGGGGTTGGGGTGGGAAGGAGTTCTCGCTGAGGGGATTGGATGGATTGGGAATGGACAACAATATGAGCCAGTGGGAGGTGGTGTCAAGGTATCGCTGAGTGAGTGAGAAAGCTCCAGCAACGACCTATTCCCTGTTCAGCCCAGTGTGAAGCAGAGCTGACATCTCTCCAATACTGTTCTCCACCCATCTCCCGCAGTGCTTCACCTCATCGCCGACAAACCCCCCGCTGGAGGGGAGCTAACCTACAAAACTCGTGTGAAATTATTCAACCTCAGTTGATGGACCAGACTGGATTGTGAAGGACCATGATGGGGGCGAATTAATTATTTGACAATATTTGTGCACCCATTGACAAAGCAACAGATTGTATAATGTATGTGTGCGGGAGAAAGTTTGATAGATATGTGTGGGCTGATACTGCCTGGACTGAGACTTCCAGTGAGCATTGTGGACCCAGTGACTAGCATTGGTTTGAATGGCCGAGCGGTCTAAGGCGCTGCATTCAGGTCGCAGTTTCCCCTGGAGGTGTGGGTTAGACTCCCAGTCCTAACAGTGAGGGCTGTGTTTTGAATTCATGGAAGACTGGAGTGCGACCTTGTGATCAAGTTGACACTGACCCTCCTCCTGACAGGATTTGAGCGACCGCTGCTCCAGGACGATTTGCAAATCTGCACTTTGCCGTTTGTGAGTAAGTGTGAATGTGTGCTGCCCACACCCTCCCCCAGTATCCATGGCAAAGGCAGCAACACGCTGTCTTAGAACTCAGCCAAACAAGCAGCTGTAGAGCGAGTGTCTGTGCATCGCTGTAATTCATTTGATTGCAGAGAGAAGCGAGCTTCGATGTTCACCCAGGTCAGTGACAGACACACGTGGAAGTGATGGTGTTGGACTGGGGTGACAAAGTTAAAAATCACACAACACCAAGTTTCCAACAGGTTTATTTGGAAGCCCTAGCCTTTGGAGCGCTGTTCCTTCATCAGGTCACTTCACTGAAGGAGCAGCGCTCCGAAAGCCAGTGCTTCTAAATCAACCTGTTGGCATTGCGTAATTTTTAACGTCCCTCCCATGCCGTTGATCAATAGTTGCAGCAGGGCTGGCATTGAATGGCTAGATGGCAGGATAGTAAGTAAGAAAGAGTGAGGTGAGAGAGTTTGGGCAAGTTCCCTGGGGAGCAGTGAAGTAAGTCCCCGCCTTTCCTTAGAAATGAAACTCTTCATTCCTGGCAACATTCTGGTAAATCTCTCCTGTATCCTCCCCAGCTTAATTCATACCTTTCCCATAACAGTGCAGCCAGAACTGGACACAGTACTCCAGACGAGCTCTCACCAGTATCCTGTACAAACTCAACATCGCATTCCAACTCCTACACTCAAAGGACTGAGCAATGAAGGCAAACATGCAAAACGTCTTTTTAACGATCCTGTTTATATGTGACATAAACTTGGAAGGATTATGTACCTGCACCCCTAAGTCCGTCCATTTTACAACACTACCCGAGGCCTTGCCTTTAATTGTATAAACCCTACACTTGTTTAGAGTTGAGAGTGTGGTGCTGGATAAGCACAGCAGGTCAGGCAGAATCCTAGGAGCAGAAGAATGGATCTTTTGGGCATAAGCCCTTCAGCAGGAATCTGACTCCGATCTCCAGCATTGGCAGTTCTCACTTTCTCCTTGCTTGTTGTACTAAAATGCTTGATAGATCATATCTTCTTTCTACTATAATGTAACGGGGCAGTCTTTCGTTGAAACATATGTAATTAAGGTTGCAGATTTGCTTTTTATAGTAAAGGTTTATTAATAAAATAAACCAGGACAAAAGAGAGAAAACTAAGACAACACAAATGACAAAACAAAATCACATCTCCAACATTACAAAAATCCAATAAATTTCCCTACCCTATCAAATTAGTAGGTTCAACTTAATTGCTTTCTCTCAGTTCAGGTCTGGAGTGCTGTGAGGTCTTTTACCTCTCCCAATTACATGACTGAGAGCTTAGACTTTCTCAGCATTGAATAAAAGATGTATCCTTAACTGCTCCCAATAATTTGCTTTGTCCAGGAGAGGCAACACTTCCATCTGAATTCAGTCAGATCCCGTTTAAAATGCCGAAACATAAGCGTTTGGCTTTTTTATGTTGAAATTAATCCATGATTATTCTAAACACAGAAGCAAGATAATGCCTTTCAATGTTTTCTTTTTCCTATTGTTTCTCCCCAAATAAATATAAACAAACTTCCAATGACACTCCATGAGGCACGTACAGGTTTAAAGTCATGGCTTTATAATATTAATTAGTTAATTATGACCTAGTTAATTACTTAACCCTTCACAAGAACAAATACCCATATGCCATTAGTTTAAGTTCCAAAGTCTAAAACAAGTGATATTGATATGCAAATCACACATCTTTCATTACAGTAACAATGGAAAAGCAGGTCCCACACTGTTACATAAGTTTAAAACCTTTAAAAATTAAGAACAGTAGGAGTGCATTTTTGAGGCTGCCCCTCCATTCATGTCAAATCACAGCTAATCTTTCACCCTACCAATAGTTGTCTATACCCTTTCTCCTCATGGATGTAGGTTTGATCGCTGAGCTGAAAGGTTCATTTTCAGACCTTTCATCACCATACTAGGTAACATCTTCAGTGAGCCTCCAGATGAAACACTAATGGTGCATCCCGCTTTCTATTTGTATGTTTGGGTTTCGGTGAGTTGGTGATGTCATTTCCGGTGGTGACATCATTTCCTACAGTGATGTCATTTTCCATTCGGGGGGTGGTCAATGGGATCCAAGTCGATGTGTTTGTTGATAGAGTTCCAGTTGGAATGCCATGCTTCTAGGAATTCTTGCGTGTGTCTCTGTTTGGCTTGTCCGAGGACGGATGTGTTGTCCCAGTCGAAGTGGTGTCTCTCCTCATCCGTATGTAAGGAGAGTGTGTGGGTCATGTCTTATTGTGGCTAGTTGATGTTCATTTATCCTGGTAGCTTGTTTTCTGTCCGTTTGTCCAATGTAGTGTTTGTTACAGTTCTTGCAAGGTATTTTGTAAATAACATTAATTTTGCTTGTTATCTGTATGGATCTTCCAAGTTCATGAGCTGCTGTTTTAGTGTGTTGGTGAGTTTGTGGGCTGCCATGATGCCAAGGGGTCTGAGTAGTCTGGAGCCTCACTGAAGATGTTCCCTAGTATGGTGGTGAAACATCTGAAAACAAACCTTCCAACTCAGTGAACAAAGCTACATTCAGAACCTCAACCTGAGCTACAAATCTTCTCAAAACTCACCTTTCTCTTCATCCCAGGGCAAAATCTCTGGTTCAACATTCTTTAGCCAGGGTTAGGGTTGGAGGAATGATGGTGAGGGGAGGAAAGCAGCCCCTTGGAATGGTGCATCTTCCATGTGCCAACACCCTAAACCATTTCTACTCGTCGGCCTGGATGATAGGCGTGAATGGGAGCGCCCATTGCCACCACAAGAACAGGCGGCGAGACTGGGGGTGGCTCTCCTTCATGGAGTTGAACAAGTTGAAGTCCATGTCATCCAACATCCAGCTCAGCATGCGGATGATCACCAGGGCCGGGAGCCGAGAGACACACTGCACAAAGGCCTTGAATGTGTCTGCCTGGGGCTTCAGTTGGTTGGTGTACAGACGGGAAATATTCAGATCCCTCAGCTCGCGCATGTCATCCAGGGTCAGGAAGAAATCCCTCCAGCCCAGGTCGCTGAGCTCCTCATTCATGCTCAGATCGAGAACATTCAGTTTCCGAAGATGACCGCTTTTGGCTGCTTTGGCTGTGGGGTAGGACACGGTTTGGGAAGAAAATTAGCTGGTATGAGATGAGGTAACTTTCAGGAGACCAGCAGAAATAGGAATAGGAGTAGGTTATTCAGCTGCTTGCACCTGCTCTGTCATTCAATAGGATCACGGCTGACAATCCTCACGGCCACTTTGTTGCCTTTTTCCTGTAACCCTTGATCAAGAATCTATCTCATTCAGTTTTCGATATACACAAGGGCTGGACCCCCACAACGCTCTCTGGCAAAGAGTTTCAAAGACTCACAAACCTCTGATGAAAACATTCCTCCTCATGTCAATCCTAAATTGTGCCACTTTATTCTGAGACTGTGCCCTTTGGTCCTAGACTCTCCCATGCAGGGAACGATCATCTCAGCATTGACCCTGTCAGGCCCTCTAAGCATCCTAGATGTTTCAATGAGATTTACTTTAGGTAAATGTGAGGTCTTGTATTTTGGTACGGTAAATTAGGGCAGGACTTATACACTTAATGATAGAGTCCTGGGGAGTGTTGCCAAACAAAGAGACCTTGCAGGTTCATAGTTCCTTGAAAGTAGAGTTGAAGGTAGAAAGGATAGTGAATGAGGTGTTTGGTACGCTTGCCTTTATTGCTCAGTGCATTGAGTACAGGGGTTAGGAATTCATGTTGCGTCTGTATAGGACATTGGTTAGGCCACATTTGGAACACTGCATTCAATTTTGGCTTTCCTATAAAGGGAAAGATATTGTTAAACTTGAAAAGGTGCAGAAAAGATTTACGAGGATGTTGCCAGGGTTGGAGGTTTTGAGCTATAGGGAGAGGCTGGGACTACTTTCCTTTATCAAGTCTCATAGAATCATGAGAGACATAGATAGGGTGAATGGCCAAGGTCTTTTCCCCAGGGTAGGGGAGTCCAAAACTGGAAGGCATAGGTTTAAGGTGAGAGGGGAAAGATTTAAAAGGGAGTTAAGGGGCAACTTTTTCACATAGAGGTTGGCACGCATATGGATTGAGCTGCCAGAGGTGGTGGTGGAACCTGGTATAACTACAGCGTTTAAAAGGGATTGGATGTGTATATGAAAATAAAGGAGTTAGTGGGATATGGACCAAATGTTGGCAAATGGAACTAGATTAATTTAGGATATCTAGTCGGCATGGACAAGTTAGGTCAAAGGGTCTGTTCTGCGCTGTACAACTCTATGACTCATCCTCCAGGGGCTAGAGCCCCAACCTGATTAGCCTTTGCTCATACGACAATCCCTCTATTCCAGGGATCATCCTAGTGAACCTTCTCCTACCTGCCTCCAACGCCAATGTTCTTTAAAAAGGACACCAACTTTGAGGAATTACAAATGCGGGCCAGAACAGTGATATCTCAAGGGAAGTCCTACTCTGATTCAATTCACGAACAGAAGAAGCACTATTTTGCAATTTTTAAAATCAGATGTGGCATTTTGTTGCCGTCCCTCAGAAATACTTGGCCCTCTCAAAGCAACCCTGGTTCAGACTCAACTCCATTACTGTTAGACTGGAATCACATGTGGGCCCAGACTGAAAAGATGGCAGACTCCCCTCCCTAAAGGACAATTTGAGCGCAAATGAGTTTTCACACAATTTGATGGTAGTTTCACAGTCACCATCGCAGAGAAAAGCTTTCAATCCCAGATTTACAAATTCAACTTCGATTCCAACAACTGCATCTCAGGGATTGGAACTCTCAGATTTAGCCTGGGTGCTGGTGTTGGAATGGTTACCTCCTCCAGCCCCAATACCCCTCCCTATCTTCATAACCTCCTATATGTTCCCCAACGCCCCGTCCTATCTGTGTTACCTCCTCCATCCCCTACATCCCACCGTACCTCTGAAACCTCCTCCAGCCCCTAGACCTCATTATCTCTGTAAGCTCCTCCATCTCCTACACCCCTCCCTATCTGTGTTACCTCCTCCAGCCCTACACCTCTCCCAATCCTTGTTACTTCCTCCAGACCCTACAACCCTTCCTACCCCTGTAACCTCCTCTGTCCCCTATACACCTCCATATCTCTGTAACCTCTTCCAGCCCTGTACCCCTTCTACTTCGGTCACCTCCTCTAGCCCCTACAACCCTCTCTATCTCTCTAACCTCATCCAGCCCCTACAACTCTCTGTGCACCTCCAATCATGGTCCCTTGGGATGCCTGCATTTTACTGACTCTGCAATTTGTGGCTGTGGTCCCAGCTGCCAGGATCTTTCAAAATCCCTCCTCCACTGATTGGATTCTCTCGTTTCCTCCTAAAAGTTTTCCCTGGGACCTTCCTCACTGAATGAGCATTTGGTCAACTTTTTCCATATCTCCTAACACAGTTGAGAGCTCATGTTGCTCGATAGTAGTTCATGCCAAACCATCTCAAGGGATCTTGCGCTATTTCAGAGGTGCTCGGTAAATGTAAACCCTTTATGGTTGTTACAGAAGTGTTCAACACTGCAACAACATACTCACCTAGCTCTAACAGACTCTGGTCATCCATGATCTTTTTGATGGAGAGCTCCCTGAGGTGTTGCAGGTTCGGTAACTGTTGAGTTAGTGGGGATGCAGCAGTGATTATTCCATCATTGTAGCAATGGTGAAATACTTCTAGCAGTGTGAGAGAGCCAACAGCACGAGCTAGGAGTGGAGTAAAATTCACGTTTGGGTAAAGAATAATTCCAAAACAACACTCTTTTCCTCATTTTAACCAGATAATACCCCTTATTCTCTCCCTCTAAAGCTACTTAATCATCTCCATTGTTTCTGAATTTACCTCCCAATTCGGGTCAGCCTTTGCTGTCCCTAAACAATGTTTTAGCTTCTCACTCGACATTCTTCCCCCCTCCCCACTCGTCACCTCATTTGAACACCTTAGAGAACTCCTTCACTCAGCATCTTCATTCAACACCTTCACTTGACTCACACAATGCTCTCACTCTCTCCCATCTTTCTCACTTGATCCCCTCACTCAAATTACTCAATTTTCCTTACTTAACTCCTTCATTTGGCCTCTCCCTTTGACATATTGCTATGAAAATGTAATGTGTACTGTACTTTTAAGGGAGACTGGAAGCTGGCATGGACTTAGAGAGGCACACAGTGTGCTGAAAGAATTTAAAATGGTAATTTGACTGTGAAACCAATAATGCAGATGAGTTGTCATGATACAAAAGCAAATTCAAATTCAGCTAATCTATTTAAATTATGTCCCAGATACCAAAATCCAATCAAATTTGAATTTAGTGATGTGCAATTCTGGTCTCCTTCCTATTGGAAAGATGTTGTGAAACTTGAAAGGGTTCAGAAAAAATTTACAAGGTTGTTGCCAGGGTTGGAGGATTTGAGCTATAGGGAAAGGCTGAATGGGCTGGGGCTGTTTTCCCTGGGGCATCGGAGGCTGAGGGGTGACCTCATAGAGGTTTACAAAATTCTGAGGGGCATGGATAGGGTAAAAAGGCAAAGTCTTTTCCCTGGGGACGGGGAGTCCAGAACTAGAGGACATAGACTTATGCAAAAATCAAAATACAAACACACACAGACAGGTACATACAAGCAGAACTAAAGGCTCTAGACTATGATTGCCCTTAGGAAATCCAATCAGGATTTCCCGAGTAATGTTCCCAATTAGGGGGTGAAGGAAAATAGAATTTGGTCCCACATGGAGCAGGCAAAGCTGGAAGTTCTTTCTTAATTCAGCGTGGGACGTGGGCATCGCTGGCTGGTCCCAGCATTTACTGCCCATCCCTAACTGACCCTTTAATAAGGTGGTGGTGACCTGCCTTCTTGAGCCACTCCAATCTCACGTGGTGTAGGGACACCCACACAGTGCCGTTACAAAGGGAGCTATTCTGACCCAGTGATACTGAAGGAACATATATATTTCCAAGTCAGGATGGCGAGTGGCTCAGAGGGGAACTTGCTGGGGATAATGTTCCCAAAATCTGCTGCTCCTTAAGGACTATGAAGGTCAGCAGAAGAGGGAGAAGGGACTGAATTAAGTTGGAAAAGAAAAATGAGAAGAGTGCAGGGAACAGAAAACATCAAAAATCATCTCACTCCCAGACTCCAATGGATTAATCTATGTCAATCTATTGATCACCATCGCTGATCAGGATAAAAGCAACTTACCAAAAGCTTCTGATTCCTCTGCATTGGAAAAGTTGATGCCTGGAACTTCCAATAGTCTGAGGTTCTGGAGTTTGCTCAGTGAAGCAGCTAGAAGATAGAGAAGTAATGGGAATAATAGCACAGAACAGAATAACACCATTCAGCCCTTGCCTTCTCTACAGGTGCTCCTGCTCCACAAAAAACCTTCCCACTCCCTTTAAGATCCTTAGCTCACCCCTGAGAGAGCATCCTTCCACCTTTTTCTCCCTCATCCACACTCTCCTTAAAGGATTCGGGACAGTATAAACGTGTATATGTGTTTGAAATGTGCGTCAGTGCGTGTTTGAGTACCTCTGCATTTAGGTTTTCTGTGTGTGTACACTAGTTTGCCTGTGTGCCAGCATATGTGCATTCTCCTGGATATCTGTGTGTGTGTGTGTGTGAGAGACTGTCCAACTTATTGCTGCAGGTACACCTCTGGGAGTGTGCTCATAGGGTACATGTGACTGTGCATGCGTGTGAGTATATGTATGTGAGTTTGAGAGCAAATCTGCATGTGTATGTGTACATGTTTGTATGAGAGTTTGTGTAGGTGGGGGTGTATTGATGCATGTGCCTGAGTATGTGTGTATGTGCACATGTGTTTGTGTGGGTAAGAGTGTATTTGTGTGTGAATATCTGTGTGAGAGTTTGAATGAGGTTGTGAGAGTGCGTATGTGTTTGTGTGTGCACGCGCATGCGAGAGAGAGAGAGAGAGAGAGAGAGAGAGAGTGTGTGTATGAGAATGTGCGTGTGAGAGTGTTTATGTGTGAGTGTTTGTGTGACTGGGTGAGTTTGTGTTATGGGACCTCCATCAGCAGACAGCAACAGTAATGGAGACCATTGAGAAGGGGAGCTCAAGCAGTTGTGCTGGGACCTCCTTGCAGTTGTACTGATACCTGATAAACAAATCCTTTTCTTTGCATGGACCTATTCATCTCTTTGCAAGGACCTATTGTATACTAACACCTGCTTATCAGCTAGTAACCAATGCTGTCCAGACATTACGTGACTGAAGCTAATGACTTGGCAAGTTGCCTCGCTTGTTCATTCTCCTGCAATTAACAGTCTGCACATTGTTAATCGATTGCAATCTGCATAATCACGCAACTTTCTTTATCTCGTTGGAGTGACTTGTGGCCATCCGGTCAATCTAGTCACTGTCTCTCCCTATGAGCTCATGAACAAACCAGTCAATACTCAATGCTTGAGTGACACAGTAGTTCTAAATTGGACTGCTACATGCGAGTCACCCACTGCATAATTTACTTCCATCCACAAAAGTGGAGCATCGCAAGGAGCCCCCAGTCTGCAAAACCACCTCTCCACTCCCAAAATTACAGCCACCCCCCAAGGAAAAACAGACAAGACATCAGGGTTGAGACCTTAGTTCACTTACTGAACGCCAAAGTTTCATTCGGAGACAGGTGAAGCGCACTTAGCACTAGTTCCTCCAGACGTGAGCACGATGATAAAGCCTGGCTGAGATCCTCAAACTCTGGGAAGCTGCTGGTGCACTTCAGGTGGAAGACTCGGAGTTGTGAAAAATTCTGGAGGTGGTGAGCTGTGGGGACAGTGACAGGGACAGATTGCGACAATGCAATGCCTTTCAAGAGCTTATTTTGTCCTGGTTTTTGTTTTAAGAGAGGTTATAAGGCAGAGCTGTCTCTAAGAAGGTAAACAGCTTATGAGGCCTTGGTGTGTTTTTTTAAAGTTGGAACAATAGAAGCAGCCTGGATGGGTGTGGCCAGCTCTCACAAATCAGGCTTCCTAGCTTATTTGAAGTTTTTAGGTTTAGCTTTAAGCAGAAACCATTGGGTTCTCAAAAGAGTTGAGAGCTCCAGTGAATGTCTCCTGGCTGCTACTCTCTCTGAATTTTCTCGCAATGTTTTCTTCCTCCTGGGTTGGAGAACTGCGTGTGAGAATCTGTGTCTGAATTTGCCTTTTTCTGCCGAGGGGCATGTTTATGGGATGTTACTGTATTGGATCAGTTAATTAGTAACAGTTACTGTATCTATTATTCAGTTAAGTTCCAATCTGTTAAGTTATTCTAAATTCTTCTTTCTTTCTTTGTATTTGAACTACAGTGTTTCAATAAATTGTATTTTTCTTAATGTTGAGTGGTTTGACCAGTCGCATTGCATCTGCAACACACACTTTACATCTACCTTTAAATTAAGAAAAAGTTAGGGTCTAGGCTGCCTTCTTAAAATATTTTGAGGGGGTTCTGAACTAGTCCATAACAGCAGGAACTGTTGTCGTTCTTTACAAATGCACCGAGGGGTTACTTCGTTGTCAATGGATTGCTGACAATCGCTTGCTTAAAAAATGTGAATTAGAGGCAGATGCGCACCCTCAAACCTGCTCTGCCATTCAGTAGGATCACAGCAGATATTTGTGTTCCAAGTCAAGCATTTCATCTCTCCATGGGAGTAACCAAACCTCTGTCAGGCAACCTCTCAATCCCTCAATCTATTTTTAAACTATTGAGTATTTCCTCAAGCATTTCCTTAAGGGGATGTGTGCAGCATGGAAATGGACCCTTCGGACCAACCAGTCCACGCCGACTGTAATCCTAAACTAAACTAGCCCTATCTGCCTACTCCTGGCCCATATCCCTCCAAACCTTTCATATCTCCTTCCCATTGGAAGGATGTTGTGAAACTTTGCCAAGGTTGGAGGATTTGAGCTACAGAGAGAGGCTGAATAGGTACTACAGCAGGGTTGGGGACCTCACGTTTGTTTGACTTATCAAAGAACTATGGGCCCTACCGAGTTTTGAAGAATCCTGCATGCAGTTGACTCCAGATAAAGTGAGGTTTTCCATGTTCTGCAGTGTCGCTAAGCCCTCGGAAATCTGGTCAATGATTCTCAGAGACGAACCAGTCCTCACCTCGATCTTGAGTTTTTTCAGGTGTTCCAACTTGTCCAATCGGCTCAGCAGGTACTCTACCACAAAGAGATTGGTCCTTTAGTTCATCATGAGAAGCCGATGCACTCTTCGTATGTCTTAGAATCATTATAGAATCCTTAGAGAAATACCGCAGTTAGCAGTAGAGTGGGGTGGGGGTGGGGGGGGGCGGGAAATATAAAATCCCTGGACAGTGGAGCAGGACTATTCATCCCATCAACTTCACACTAGCCCTCCAAAGAGTATCTCACCCAGACTCACCATATAACCCTGCATTTCCCACAGCTGACTCACCTAGCCTGTGCATCGCTGGCCACCATGGGACAATTCAGCATGGCCAAACCACTCTAACCTATACAATCCTGGACACTATGGGTCAATTCAGCATGGCCAAACCACTCTAACCTATACAATCCTGGACACTATGGGTCAATTCAGCATGGCCAATCTGCCCTTACCTGCAAATCTTTGGACTGTGGGAGGAAAACCCACACAGACAATGGACAGTGTACAGACTTTACACAGACAGTATCGAACCTGGGCCCCCGGTGCTGAGAGGCCGCAGCACTAACCATCCGCGCTGCCCCACCTGGCAACTTCGAACAGGAACGTTACCTGCAAGGTTTTCCTTACTCGTGTGGCCAGTTTATTCCCTTCCACCAACCAGGACTTGGCCTGGTCCCTGTATCCTATCACACAGTGCACCCATCGCTGACCTGCATTACTTCCTAATCCAGCAATGGATTCCAAACTCATCCTCGTTTCTCTGGGCCTTGCCCCTCTCTACTCCTGCAACTTCTTCCAGGCCTGACAACTCTCTGAGATCTCTGGTCCTTTCCTCCCATTCTGGCCTTTTGAGCATCCCCCAATTCCCCTCACTCCACCGTTAGTGGTAATGCCTTTGGCTGCTTGGATCCTGGGTTTTGGAATCTCCCCCTCTCCTAAATTTGTCCGTCTCTCTCCCGGCTTCATGGATGCTCCCTAAAACCTCTCATCTCTTCGATCAAGCTTTTGGTCACTTCTCTGGAGCCAGCTATTGCAGAGTCGTGGAGATATTCTGGGGCAGAAGGAGGCCATTTGGTCTTTCGTGCCTACCCTAGCTCTGTTACCCAGTGGCCAATCTCCTGCCACCCCCCATATCCCTACAGACTCTCTCCATTATCCAGTGCCCTTCTTGAATGTCTCATTTGAACCTGCCTACCCTACATTTCCAGGCAGAGTAAATACATTTGGTAGCACAATGGTCAGCTGCCTCACAGCACCAGGGAACTGTGTTCAATTCCAGCCTTGGGTGACTGTCTGTCTGGAGTTTGCATGTTCTCTCTGTGTCTGTGTGGGTTTGTTCCAGTTTCCTCCCCTAGTCCAAAGACGTGCAGGAAAAGCAATGGGTAGTGATCAGGGTTGAAGAAACAATGGGGACAGTTCATGGCTGACAATGGGGCGTCTGTGGTAGCAGTGATGATGACAAGACTTGGTGTATGTGGGGGGGTTGGGATAAGGACATGGGAGAAAGGTACTCAGGCCCAGAAATTATCGAACTTGACATTGAGTCCTGCAGAGTCCACCATGTGGAAATCAAAGAGCTGTTCTCCGAGCTTCACTGGAGCACTATAGCAAGCCTGTTGCCCAAAGAACACGGGGATGTGTGTTAAAGTGGCAGACAACTGGAAGCTCAGGGTCATTTCTGCAGACAGAATGTAGATGTTTCGCAAAGCAGCCACCCAGCCTACGCTTCATTTCCCCATTCTAGAGAAGGCCACATTGTGAGGAGCGAATGTAGTAGTTGGTAAATAGTTGGGAAGGTGCTGGGGAGTGTTGCTGAACAAAGAGATCTTGGAGTGAAGGTTCAGAGTTTCTTGAAAGTGGAGTCACAGGTAAACAGGATAGTGAAGGCGGCGTTAGGTACGATTGCCTTTATCGGTCCGTGCATTGAGCATAGGAGATCATGTTGCGGCTTTTCAGAAATTGGTTAGGCCACTTTTGGAATATTGCAGGCAATTCTAGTCCCTGCTATAGGAAGGATGTTGTGAAACTTGAAAGGGATCAGAAAAGATTTACAAGGATGTTACCAGGACTGGAGGATTTGAGCTACAGGGAGAAGCTGAATAGGCTGGGGTTACTTTCCCTGGAGCGTTGGAGGCTGAAGGGTTACCTTATTGGGGGTATAGGGTGAATAGGCAAGCTCTTTCCCCCCAAGGTGATGGAAGTCCAAAACTAGAGGGCATAGTTTTAAGGTTAGAGGACGAAGATTTAAAAGGACCTGGACAGTGAATGGGATGTATATGGAATGAGTTGCACAGGAGTGGAGGAGGCTGGTACATGGACAACATTTGAAGAGCATTTGAATGGGAAGGGTTTAGACAAATTATGGGCCAAATGCAAATAGATTAATCCCTAATGGCCCAGAGGCAGTTAAGTGTCAACCACATTGGCTGATCGTCTGGAGTCATGTGTAGGCCAGACCAGGTAAGAATGGCAATTTCCTTCTCTGAAGGACAGTAGTGAACCAGATGGATTTTTCCAACAGTCATCAACTGTCATCATTAGACTCTTAATTCCAGACCTTTTTTTTGTTGAATTCAAATTCCACCATTTGCTATGGTGGGATCTGAACCCAGCCTTACCTGGGTCTCTGGATTAACAGTCCAGCGAGAATACCAGTAGGCCATCACTTTCCTCTCAACAGTTGGACCAAATGGCCTGTTTCTGTGCTGTACATCTCTACGACTAGATTGTGGGAAGTGTAGGTAAAGTGCTGCTTGACCTGGAAGATGTGTCTGGGCCCTCGGATACTTGAACATCAAACTTGCTGGCCAATTTGCAAAGGCTGACACTCCCACACGCCCCTGGATCTCCCTAGCTGCCTCATCAATCATCACTCTCAACTGCCCCTGAACCACTGAGCCCAAATTCCAGAACCCGCTTCCTAACAGCAGTGACTGTTTCCTCGACAAAACGTCCAGAGACCATTCTCCCCAGCTCACCTGTTCGATGACTCTGATCTCAAGTTCTACGATCGGCAAACACATGCCATAGACATATTTGCCCCCTACTGCACTGGCACTTGACTAACTACTAGCTAATGTGTCGTCAAATGGAGACAGATCATGACTTCCTATGCCAGATTTAACCTATTTCTCCCATGGCATCACTGGCTAAATCTACCTAAGGACTTCCAAACATTTCCAATTGATTGGCAGACCTGGCATAGAGTTGAGAGTGTGTGGTGCTGGAAAAGCACAGCAGATCATACAGCATTCTAAGAGCAGGAAAATCACATTTCAGGCAGGAGCCCTTCATCTGGATGAAGTGATCTTGCCCAAAACATCGATTTTCCTCAGATGCTGCATGATCTGCTGTGTCTATCCAGCAACGCGCACACTCTCAACTCCAGCATCTGCAGTCCTCACTTTCTCCTCAACCTGGCATAGAGTCATTGGGATCTACAACAGAGAAAAAGCCCCTTCAGTCCATCAAGGCTGTGCCAGTCAGAAACAACTACGTAATTACTCTAATCCTATTTTCCAGCATGTTTGCCCTGGCAAGGGCACATCTAAATGCTTCTTCAATATGATGGGGATTTCTGCCTCTCCCCCACACTCACAGCCAGTGGGTTCCAGATTCCCATCTCCCTCCGTGTGAGGAAGAGCTTGTCCCCATGTCCCCTTTGAACCTCCTGTTCCTCAGCTTCAGTCTATGCCTCCCTGGGTCATTGATTTCCCCCCAACAAGGGGAAAGGTTCCTCCCTGTCTACCCTGTCAATGCCCCTCATCATTGTTTTATCCATTAAATCATGCCCCTTCGCAATCTCCTCTGCTCTAAGGGAAACAACCCCAGTCTGTCCAATCTCTCTTCATAACTGAAACATTCCATCACAGGCAACATCCTGGTAAATCTCTCCAGATTGTGCAACATCCTGCTCAGATCAGATCAGGTCTGACCTGCTGTGCTTTTTCGATTTTCCTGCTGCTCGGATGCTGCCTGACCTGCTGTGCTTTTCCAGCACCACTCTGATCTAAACTCTGGTTTCCCGCATCTGCAGTCCTCACTTTTGCCTAACATCCTGCTAAGTCAAATCTCCCAGGACTAGGCAACATCTTGGTAAATCTCTCCATACCGGGCAACATTCGAGTAAATTTCCCCAGACTGGGCAACGGCCTAGTAAATCTCCTCTGCGCCCACTCCAGTGCTAGCAGATGCCTCTTATAAGGTGGATTCCAATGCTCCAGCAGTGTGACCTAACCAACAGTCTATACAGTTCCAGCAGCAACTCCCTGTTCTTAATCTGTAGTATCCCATATGCCTTCTCAAACATTTTATCCATCTGTCCCACTACCGAAGGGACAAGCTGACAGCCACCAGTTTGGACACCTTCCCTGCACGTCCCCAGCTGGGTGACTGTCTGGCGCGGGGCGGTTAAACACGGGCAGCGCCTGGCGCTGCGACAACGCTATCGGTCAATACCCGGGGCTTGGTCGTCGTCGAAGCTCAGCTCCAGCGCCTCCAGGCCGCTCATGGCGGTGACCAGCTCCTGCTCGCGGTGGCTCAGCGCGGTCCGGTGCAGGCACAGCGCCCTGAAGCTCTCGCCGCGCCGCTCGACGGCGTCTCCCAGCTGCCCCAGGACTCCGCGAGCCTCCCAGACGGTGAGCTCGACCCGGTCGGAGACGGAGCACAGCCGCAGCAGACGCTCCGAGTCTCCGGGCCGGAAAGCGTCGACGGAACGGACGTGGAGCTCGAGCGCCGGCGCCTTGTGGAGAGCCGTGACTGAAGACAGCGTCGACACGAAAGAGTCCGGGATGCTGTGGCAGGCGAGGGCCGAGAAGCTGCTTATTTGCTCTTCCTTCTCCCGGTTGCTGAGGAACACCTGTTCCAGGCTCTGGAAGGCGGGCGCGTAGTCCTCCTCCACCTTGGGCGCGCCAAAGTGGCTCATGGCCTGCGCCATTTCGGAATAACTGGTCGCGGCCGCTTTCCTCCTCCCGCTGACCGAGACCCGCAGGGAGCCGAGGACGGTCAACATCTCGGGGTACACCCTGAGGAACTCGAACGTGCTCTGCCGGAGGTGGCTGGACGTGGACATGGTCAAGCATTTCCCGCTCAGGAAATCCCGCAGGACCGGGGCGATGGAGGCCCGGGTCTCCGCCTTGGTCAGCAACAGGACGAAGTCCAGCAGGGGGCCCGTGGCCACGTCCGACAGCTGCCCGGGCTCCATGATCTGGGAGCACTGGACGAAGAGGTCGCGGTACGGCTCCAAATCGGGGTGCTGCGCCAGGGCGAGGCTGGTGTCCGCGCCGCAGTCGAAGGACGACGGCCTCCGGGCCATGTCGAGGACGTGGGCGGCGATGAGCGAGGCGGCCTGGCCGCACTGGCACGCGGCGTACACCAGGAGGTAACGGTAGCGGGTGAAGAGCTCGAGGAAG
This sequence comes from Chiloscyllium plagiosum, assembly GCF_004010195.1. Classification (NCBI taxonomy): domain Eukaryota; kingdom Metazoa; phylum Chordata; class Chondrichthyes; order Orectolobiformes; family Hemiscylliidae; genus Chiloscyllium; species Chiloscyllium plagiosum. Next base: position 4,200,999 of record NC_057757.1, read on the forward strand.
GTGCGCACCCGGCTCAGGGCGGAGGACCCCTCCTCCCGCTCCGCCGCGACCTCCGACCCCAGCAGGCTGCCCAGCCGCGTGCCTGCCAGGTACTCCTGGAAGGAGGCGTGCGGGAACCGGTAGACGGGGCTCAGCCGCTGGGCGGTGAACTTGCTGAGCAAGCCGAGAGCCAGCGCGGGCTCCGCGGCCACTCCGGCCCGGTGCAGGTCGCCGTCGGCGAAGTCGCGGCGGCAGGCGAGGAAGCCGGTCAGCGCCAGGCGCCCGCAGGTCGCCAGAGTGGTCCTCGCCGGCTCGGCCCCGCCACGCCGGCCGACGGCGTGGTCCAGGAAGGCGCGAAACAGGGTGACGCAGCTGACGCCGGCGTCCAGCGGCTCCCTCACCCAGTGCTGGCAGAGGGCCAGGGCAAACAGCGGGCTCTTCAGGGCCCCCCTCAGCGTCTCGGAATAGCCGATGTCCTGGACGAACCTGCGCAGGCGCGGCACGTCGTGGGCGAACATGGCCTTCAGGAGGCGCGCGCTGCTGTAGAGCGGGAATCCGACGATGGAGACCGCGGCGTCGGCGAAGCGCCGCGCGCCGGCGGCCCTGTCGGTCCTCAGGGCCAGCAGGACGGCGGCGCCGCCGCTCCGGTGGTTGGCGCGCACCAGCTCCTCCTCTTCGACGGGCGGGGGGCCGGCCTCGCCGGAGTCGTCCAGCAGGACCAGCAGCCGCTCGCCCAGCCGGGCGGCCAGAGCGCCGAGGCAGCGCCCGCCGGGGGCGGCGCCCGCGCTCTGGCCCGCGCCGCCGCCCGGCACGTGCAGCACCAGCGCGAAGCGGGACAGCAGGGGGCAGCGGCCGGACGCCCAGAGCAGCGCCACCTGCCTGAGGAGGGCCGACTTGCCCGTGCCCGCCTCGCCCTCCAGCAGGGTCACCCGGCGGAGGTCACGCAGCAGCTCGGGCAGGACCAGGCGGCGCACCTCCCTGCCCGCCAGGTCCCTCAGCGCTAGGCACGGCTCCGCATAGCAGCGGCGGAGGTCGACGGAGACGCAGCCGTTGAAGGAGACGGTGGCGAATTCGGAGGAGAGGTACAGCTCCCGCAGACGCCTCCTCATCCCCCTGATGGTCTCGGCCCAGTCCCCCTCACTGGACGGGATCCCTGTTTAAAAAAAATAAGACATGTCAGTGGACCTCCTTGGAAGGTGGCACCTCGTCAGAAGAAGGTGGCAGAAGAGTGGATAAGATTACAGAGGGACCTTGATCAAATGGGGGCCAATGGGCTGAGAAGTGGCACATGGAGTTCAATCTGGATAAATGTGAGGTTTCGCATTTTAGCAAAACAAACACTGGCAGGACTGATACAATGGAGGGCGGCACGGTGTCTCAGTGGTTAGCACTGCTGCCTCATGGCACCCAGGGACCCAGGTTCGATTCCTGCCTCGGGCGACTGTCTGTGTGGAGTTTGCACGTTCTCCCTGTGACTGCGTGGGTTTCCTCCCACAGTCCGAAGATGGCTGTGCTAATTTGCCCATAGTGTGAGGTATGTTAGTCAGGAGTAAATGTAGGGGAATGATTCTGGGTGGGTTACTCTTCGAAGGGTGGGTGTGGACTTGTTGGGCCAAAAGGCCTGTTTCCACACTGTAAGGAATCTAATCATGAAAGGGTTCAGAAAGGAAAGACTTCTAAGGACGTTGCCAGGGTTGGAGGATTTGAGCTATAGGGAGAGCTTGAATAAGCATGGACAGCTTTCTCTGGGAGCGTCAGAGGCTGAGGAATGACCTTATAGAGGTTTATAAAATCATGAGGGGCATGGATAGGATAAATAGACACGGTCTTTTCTCTGGGGTGGTGGACTCCAGAACTTGAGGGCATAGGTTTAGGGTGACAGGGGAAAGATATAAAAGAAACCGAAGGGGCAACTTTTTCACGCAGAGACTGGTACGTGTATGGAATGAGCTGCCAGAGGAAGTGGTGGTGGCTAGTACAATTGCTACTTTTAAAAGGCATCTGGATGGGTATATGAATAGGAAGGGTTTGGAAGGATGTGGGCCGGGTGCTGGCAGGTGGGACTAGATTGGGTTGGGATATCTGGTCAGTATGGACGAGGTGGACTGAAGGGTCTGTTTCAGTGCTGTACATCTCTATGACTGTATTTAAAATTCAGGCTTTTGATGGTGTTGTAGTACAGAGAGACCAAGAGATTCAGGTACATAATTCTTTGAAGTTTGCACTACATATAGACAGGGTGGTTAAGAAGGCATTTCACACAGATGCATTCATTGCTGAATGCTTTGAGTATAGGAGTCATGTTGAGGTTTTACAGATGTTGGTGAGGCCTCTTCTGCAGTACTGTGTCCAGTTCTGGCCGCTCTGTTATAGGAAGGATATTATTAAGCTGAAGAGGATACAGGAGAGATTTAGCAGGATGATGCTGGGTACGGAAGGTTTGAATATCAAAGAAAAGCCGGATAGGCTGGGACTTTTCTCGTTGGAATGGAGGGGTTCGAGAGGTGCTATTATAAAATCATGACGGGTATGGATAAAGTGGGAGATTTCAAGACTAGGGGGCATAGTTTTATGGTGAGAGGAGAAAGATTCGAAAAGGACTTGAGGGGCCAATGTTTTAAACAGAGGATGGTTCATGTGTAGAATTAACTTCCTGAGAAAGTGGTGGATGCGGACACAGTTACGTTGAGGAGATGTTTGTATAAGTACATGAATAGGAAAGGTTTGGAGGGATATGGGCCAGGAGCAAGCAGGTGGGACTGGTTTGGTTTGGGATTATGTTCGGCATGGACTGGTTGCACCGAAGAGTTGCTTCCGTGCTGTATGTCTCTGAGAAGCGACACAGCAGGTGAAACCTGACACACACAGTGATGAAACAGAGGGATCTGGGTGTCCCTGTGCAGGAATCTCCGAATGTTAGTATGCAGGGACAACAAATAAGCAGGGAAAACCCTTCGAATTCTATGTGTTATTGGGAAGACGAGTGAACGCAAGAGATTAGTGAGGTAATGCCTCACTGATATGTAGCATCAGTGAGATTACAGTACTGTGTACATCACTGGTCCCCCATATTCAGGGAGGGATGTTAATGTGTTGGAAGGGGTCAGAGAAGGTTTGCTACCTGAAAAGAGTGGTTAGCCTGATGAAGGAATGGCTAGAGAGGCCAGGGGTCTCTATCCTCTCGGATGTGGAGGAGCAGAGGTGACTTAAATTCAACTTATAAGATTCTGAGGGGACTTGACCAGGCAGATGTGGGAAGGATGGTCCATCTTCTGGAAGAATCTAGATCTAGAGGGGTCAGAGTTCAAACATTCAGAGCCACCCATTTAAAACAGAGATGAAGGAACCATCTTTACTTTTCACAAGGTTGTGGGTCTTTGCAATTTCCTTCCTGCAAAGGCTGAAGCTTTAGTTTTGTTTTTTAAGGTGGAGGTAAATAGGGGGTGAAAGATTATTAGGGCTAAAAGTCAGATCGGCCCACCATCTTATGGAATGCCCGACTCTTGCTCATGGAGCATGGAGAGAGCTGCATTTTGATAGCACTGTTTGCGACCGGAGGGCATCCCATCGCCCAAAACGGGCTTCTAAAGCTGTCAGGACGTTGGCAGTGTGGATTAACTTGGGATGGGGAGGGTCTGCTTCACTTGGATTAGGGGGTTGGAGTATTGGCGTTATTGTAGAGTTCAGGGCAATAGAATGGGTCCACACATTCTCCCTCTCTCTCTATGGGTTTCCTTTCTGCCAGGGGGTTATACAATTCTCAGTGGGGTTGTGAGGGAGGAGCAGGGGACAGCAGCAACAGAGAGGGGAGGAATGGCCGTTTCTCATTGCCTGTGGCAATCCTTTACTTGGACCAGTTGTAGGGTGGTCACTTCGGGACCACTCTTGACAACAGTGACCATGGTGACGATGGTCCATTGTCATTAAAAACCCAACCGAATCCCTTCTCAGGATGGGAATCCACTGTCATGACCTGGCCTGGCCTACACGTGACTTCAGTTTTGCTTTCTCTTTTGGACCATAATTCGGGTTCTGTTCAGTTTGAGCGACAGACTGTGATCGATTTCCCTCTTTGGCCAAGATACGCAATCATCAAACTTGCCTTGAGATGTGGAAGAGGTAAAAGCAATGACTGCAGATGCTGGAAATCAGATTCTGGATCAGTGGTGCTTGAAGAGCACAGCAGTTCAGACAGCATCCGAGGACAGGCAAAATCGACGTTTCGGGATCAGTGGTGCTGGAAGAGCACAGCAATTCAGGCAGCATCTGACGAGCAGCAAAATCGACGTTTCAGGCAAAAGCTCTTCATCAGGAATAAAGGCAGAGAGCCTGAAGCATGGAGAGATAGCTTCAGGGCAGAGGAAATGATGTGGAAGCCTACATTGCCACAGGATGTGGAGACACTGCAGGGGCATTGATATTTATTGATGAGCTGTGGACATCACTATTGTCCATCCCTAATTGCTCCATTTCAGAAAGCAGTTGAGAGTCAACTGAATTGGCCGTGGGTCTGGAGTCACATTTAGGCCAGACCGGGTAAGGATGGCAGATTTCCTTCCTGAATGGGCAAGAGGAATTTTATTACAATAGACAGTGTTTGCCATTAGGTCAGCTTCTGAGTCCAGCATTTATTGAGTTCCAATTGCACCACCTGTCCTGGTGAGATTTGAACCCAAATCTCAAGCACATTAGACTGGACACTGACATTAACACACCACACCATCTAACTAGTTGCTGTACGGAAGCGAATCTCTGGGGAACATCAGCAGCGATCGGTAGGGGATCAATTCGTTGTGACAGACTCACCTCCAGCAAAGGGATCCTCCTTCTCTCGGGTTTCCACATCCTGTTCAAGAGACAAGATTTACGTCACACAGAGATCCAGGAGTCCTGACCCAATTGTACAACAAGCTAAGATCCTCCGGGGAGCACCGTGAGAAATGCCTTCAAGCTGCACAAATCTGACTCGAGAGCATTAAGATATAGTAAGTTTCAGTCGGCCTTTCAGCCCTCGAGCCTATTCCGCCATTCAGCCCCTTGGGCCTGTTCTGCCAGTCAGAATAATCACGGACTGATCACCCAACTCAGTCCCATGTTCTCAATTTCTCACCCATAACCTTTGGTCTCTTTAGATCTGGGAGTCTCTCTCTCACGGTTTCTTTCTGACACAGACACACGCACAGAGTCAGGGCCAACAAGTCTGTTGCTGTGCTGGATATTCTAGTGAATAACGCATTGAATATCGGAGGTGGGATGTGCACTGAGTACAGGGCTTTGGACACGACATTGGTTTGGCCGCTTTTGGAATACTGCATTCAATTCTGGTCTCCCTGCTATAGGAAGGACGTTGTGAAACTTGAAAGGGTTCAGAATAGATTCACAAGGACGCTGCCAGGATTTGGAGGGTTTGAGCTGTAGGGAGAGGCTGAATAGGCTGGGGCTGTTTTCCCTGGAGCGTCAGAGGCTGAGAGGTGAACCTACAGAGGTTTATAAAATCATGAGCGGTGTGGATAGGGTGAATAGACAGGGTCTTTTCCCGTGCGGTGGGGAACCCAAAACTAGAAGGCATAGGTTTAGGATGAGTGGGGAAAGATTTAAAGGGGACGTAAGGGGCAACATTTTCACGCAGAGGGTGTATGGAATGAGCTGTCAGAGGAAGTGATGGAGGCTGATATAATTAGAGCATTTAAAAGGCATCTGGATGATTAGATGGATAGGAAGGGTTTAGAGGGATATAGGCCAAGTGCTGGCAAATGAGTCTGGATTAGTTTAGGATATCTGATCATCGTAGACGGGTTGGACTGAAGGGTCTGTTTCTGTGCTGTACATCTGAATCTATAACTACATCCACATCCTTCTCGGAAACATTCAATATTTTGGTCTCAACCACGTTCTGTGATAGAGAATTCCACAGGCTCCCCACTCGCTGGGTGAAGACATTTCTATCCATTTTAGTCCTACCCCGTCTCCCTCAGAGTGTGCCCCCCTGGTTCTAGACTCCTCGGTGATTGGGAACATCCTTCCTGCCTTTACCCTGTCTTTGAGAAATCCCTCTGACTATTCTGAACTCCAGCAAATAGAGAGTGAACAGAGGGCTTGTGTGGCCCAGTGGTAATGTTTGGGTTCAAGTCCCACCTACTCCTGAGGTATGCTATCCATGGACCACTCGGTGAGAAGTTATCTAATCATGCTAGCTGCTCCTCATTCTGTATGTGTCAGGCTAAGAACATTAAGCAAACTTGTACCTCATCCAGCGCTCTTAGCTCTGTCTCCACCCCTTCAATAGTTTGGGTGTGTATTAGGTTTTCTGGAATTGTACCTAGGCCATTATTGGTACTGCGGGAAAAGGTGTTCGGATATAGAAGAGCGACAGGGTGGAAGCATGCCGTTTGGCCCATCAAGTTCAAACCGCACCTCTGAACAGCATTCCACCACCTCAGCCCCAACCCTGTAGCCCTGCATTTCCCATGGCTAACCAACCTAGTGTGCACATCTTTGACACTGTGGGGAAATATAGCATGGCCAATCCACCCTTTGGGTCTGCACATCTTTGTACTGTGGGAGGAAACCCACACAGGCACGGGCACGGGAAGATCACGCAAACTCCACACAGTTGCCCAAGGGTGGGATCGAATCTGGGTCCCTGGTGCCACGAGACAGGAGTACCAACCACTGTGCCACCTTTGGCCTAGATAGTACAAGACCTGTCCCAACACTACAACATGGAACCAGGGCTGACACTGTCTGAGGAAGAGGTTTGGGGGATTCCTCCCAGTGCAGTGTTGAATTAAGGGCCCTCTTGAGTAGGTTAACAACATAAGGCAGTCCAAAAGGCCAGTCTCATTGACCCAGCCAGCCTCGTCAACAACATTGGCACCCAACTAATGGCCAACAAATGTCGTCCTTGCTAACCATTTGCATGTGGCTGGAGTATGCTTGGCAAAGATCGATTGCGGTCAGGGTCACTCTGGGCAAAAGTGAGTACTGCAGATGCTGGAAACCAGAGTCTAGATTAGAGGGGTGCTGGAAAAGCACAGCAGGTCAGGCAGCATCTGAGGAGCAGGAAAATCAACATTTTGGGTCACTCTCACGTGCCCCTGGCGGCTTTTGTCAGGGTCAAAGGGGAAGAACTGGTGGTTGAGTGGGCTTTGTGGGGGGGGGGGGGGCGTGGGTGCTGTCAGCATCTAGCTGCCAACAAGCCCCTGAAAGACACTGCCCCCTTCTGGGGGCAAAGGGACTGGTCCACTTTACCGGCATGTTGGGGGATGATTCCTGAATCCGTGCCCGACCCACATCTCCGCCGTCCTTGTTTCTCGCCTGAAGGTACGGGCACCTGGAATGCAAAATCAGAATTGGTTTGAGCTGGAATCTCTTGCTTTCGTCAACAACTTGAGAGGGAGAACTGGAAAGAAGCCGTCCTTTGTATAGAGCGCTCTGTGGACCAGAATCTCAGGCCTCGGGTACATTGGATTACCCATCCTGCATTGGTGTCCGAGGAAGAGAATTCCAAAAAGTGACAGGTTTGGATGGATATGGGCCAGGAGCAGGCAGGTGGGGACTAGTTTAATTTGGGATTACGTTCACCATGGACTGAAGGGTCTGTTTCTGTGCAGTAGGACTGTCTTACTTTACGATGCTTTCACACCCTTAAAAAGCCCTGTTCAAAACCAACAACTAAAAGGTTGGTTAGAAAAATTGTTTAAGATAAAAGCAGACACAGGAAAAATCCAGTGGAAAATAATAGAAAATATTCAGGGCATTTACTCAGGACTTTGGTAGCACAGTGGTAGTGGTTCAAGACTCACTAGCTCCAAAGGTGTTTCATGAGAGGATTCTGGGTAATCCAAGATGGAGGACGGAAAAAAGTTTTGGTTGTAACGGCTAATCCTTTTTTTGAGATCTTTTAGGTGTTGGAGATGATATCCTCGAATTCCAGGAGCAGCAATTACTGTTTTATATGCTATTGCATTGTTTTGAAACTTTGCGGAAAAAAAGTCAAAACAATAGCTGTTTTAAAAGTAAGAAGAACAGACAAAGGAAGCACATGGTGCGGTCAGTGCAGGAGAGAGAGAGAAAAAAAACTGACACCATGGTGTATGTGTGTGGAATGAGTTGCCAGAGGAAGCGGTGGAGGCTGGTACAATTGCAACATTTAAAAGGCATTTGGATGGGTAAATGAATAGGAAGGGTTTGGAGGGGATATGGGCCGGGTGCTGGCAGGTGGGAATGGATTGGGTTGGGATATCTGGGCGGCATCGACGGATTGGACCGAAGGGTCTGTTTCCATGCTGTACATCTCTATGACTCTATATGTTGGAGCAGTTTGATTGAGAAAACGTTCAGAGAGTTAACCAGCTGCACTTAAAAAAAATTCCTTCCTTCGTGTGAAATCTGAATTGAGATTGCTGAGGGTCTTTCAGCACAGTCTAAGACCCCTTGGCCTGAGTGCCCCCCCTCAAACTAATCCCACTTCCAGCAGGAAGACACTGGTTCTGGAGTGGGTGTTTATAACTGATTGCTCTGTCTGAAAGCTGGGACTGTGCACGTGTGGTGGGGCATGTGCACGTGTGGTGGCCTAAACAAGCGCAGCTTCGTGTTTCTCCTTACTGGGGCGAGTGTCTCTGGTGTTCCGTCCAAGCGTTATCCCCTTCCTCCCATTTGTGTAGATGAACTCCGCAGCAGAAACACTGAATTCTGTCCCCCAAACCTGGAGATGCAAAGAGAGAAGCTATGAGACGGTGTCCTGTTCCCTGCACAAACGATGCAAGTGCCCACTTCATCTGGCCCACTTTGCCCTGCCAGCCCTACTTCACCCCACAGCAGCCCCTCCTTGGCCAGTGCCATGAATTTCAGCCAAGATCAGGGCACTGACCTCCTGCTGCATGGGAGACAGGGGAGAGACTCAGGAATACTGGGAGGAAGGAGAGCCAGGGATGGTGGGAGGGGGCGGGGATTTCAGCCCACACTGCCACCTTGGGCTGGCATTTATCCCACAGCAAAGGCTGATCGGGTCACAATCGCATGGCTGATCTCAACCGGGTGCAGCGAGGTTCGCTGACCAGTTACCCGGAAGGCTCTACAGAAATGCAAACCTTTCTCTCTTGCACCCCCACCCCACTCCCTGACCCCCACCAATCCTTTGTGGCTCCCAGCAGTGATGATGCCCACCAGCTTGGAATCCCTCTGACCTTCGTAGAAGAATCCAGCTTCTGCCAACTCAGCTGGGCTGGTGCTGCACCATGATGGCCAGGTGTGGAACGACTCCAGCCGGGTCCTCTCAGCCACGAAAATATTCCAACCCCAGCCTGGGTCTGGCCCTAGTCACACATGAAGAAGAGAGGAAAACCGTTATAAGCTAAGGAGGGTCTGGGCTGAGATCACAGTGTCCAAGCTTTGGCCTTTGGATGACAGACTCAATGATGGTGCGACGATGTGTGGGGAATGTACCTCAGAATGAGCCCTTCCCGAGCTGGTGATGGGACTCTGTGAGGATCACAGAGTTGTTTCCACTGGGGAATGGATGGACAAGTGTAACTCTGTATATCTCAGTGAGCGGTTTATGGAACCTACAGAAAGTTGGAAAGGTGTCACTCTGAGTTGGCCTAATTTCTGCTCCAAAGTTTTGTGGTCTTTATCAGGAAGAAAGCAGGAGAATGGTGTGGCGAAACATATCAGCCATGATTGATTGGCAGAGCAGACCTGATGGGCTGAATGGCCTAATTTCTGCTCTGATGTTTTCAAGGTCTTTATAGATGAAATGAAAACAGAGTTAGAGCAGATTCAGAGCAGGAACATTCAAGATCAGGGAGAACTGATGGCTTTGTGGTATTAGCACTGGATTGTTACTCCAAAGACCCTGATGATGTTCGGGCAGAGGGGAGGTGGGTGCAGGTTCAAATCCTGCCACAGCAGATAAAGCCATTCAGTGTGGAAGCAGACCCTTTGGTTCAACCAATCCATACTGACCACAATCCCAAACTAAACTAGTCTCACCTACCTGCACTTGACCCACATCCTGCTAAACCTTTCTTATTCATCTTACCTCAATACCTTTGAAGAGTTGTAACTGTACCTGCATCAGTTCATTCCACACATGAACAGCTTTCTGAATATAAAAGTTGCCCCTCGTGTCTTTTTAAAAATGTTTTTCTCTCACCCTAAACTATGTCCCCTTCATCTTGAGATCTCCCTCCGAAATAAGGTTTTCTTAAAATTTCAAGGGTGAAATACAAATGTTCTCCTGAAGGTGGCCCTCTCATGCAACATGACAGTGTTTGCACAATTCCTCATCAACTCTTAACTCATTCACAGGATTTATTGCCCTGAGTAAAGTTAAGAGTCAACCACATTGGGTTGTGGGTTTGGAATCACGTGTAGGCCCTGACCAGACAAAGACAGTAGTTTCCTTCCCGAAAGGATATTAACGAGTCAGATGGATTTTTCCCAACAATTGACTTTTCGTCATGTTAATAAAATCATGACGGGATAGACGGTAAATAGATAAGGCTTTTTCCCCAGGGTAGCAGAGTCCAAAACTACTGGGAAAAAGATTTAAGGTGAGAGGGGAAAGATTTAAAAGGGACCAAAGGGGCAACTTTTTCACACAGAGGGTGGTGTGTTTGTGGAATAGACATTGACCCATATCCCTCTAAACATTCACTATTCATGTACCCACCCGGATACCTTTCAAATGTTGTAATTGTCCCAGCCTCCACCATTACCTCTGGCAGCTTATTCAATACTCGCACCACCCTCTATGTGAAAACGTTGCCCCTCAGGTCCCTTTTAAACCTCTCCTCTCACTCTAAGCCTATGACCCTCTAGACCTTGTCTATTCACCCTATCCACACCCCTCATGATTTTATAAACCTGTATAAGGTCACCCCTCAGCCTCTGGCATTCTGGGGAAAATAGCCCCATCCTATTCAGTCTCTCCCTGTAGAGGCGTCATCACATTCAAGGCGGGTGTGGGAAAGTGGGACTTGGGTAGGTCGGATGGACCAAACGGTCTCCTCTGTGAAGTGTGATTCCATGAGGGGACCAAATTTGGTTGGCGTGAGGATGAGTATCTCAGAGTGTCGTGAGGGTGCTCCCTTCACTGCCGATGTCCCCCCACTCTCAAAAGAACACCCCCTCCTCTGGGTTGCGGAGGGTGAGTGGACTGGCCCCCACCCCACCATCTTCCCCCATCCCCCTGCCCAAAGGACTTGAAGCCAACTCACGTGATACCGGATCATCGCTGCGAGTCAATGGCGATGGGGGAAGGTCGTCCAATGCCGGGAGGCTCAGAAAGTGGGCAGCCTGCGGAAACAGAAAGAAGCTCCTCAGGAAATCTGGGAGAAGGGGAGCCCCATTAGCTCTCGGGCACCCTCCCCCCCCCACCCTTAACCGTCGGATCTGTGTCAGGATTGGCACCTGGGGAGACACCCAATGGGTCCCATAGAAGAAGGTGGGATTCCTTCTGTGGAATTGGGGATTGCCGGCTGGGACAGCATCGATGGGCTCCCCAGAATGGTCTCAGCTCCCACCCTACCTCTTGAAAAGGCTCTGGCGAACAGATGTCCAGTTCTGGCCACTGTGGGTAGTGCCCCCACCTCTGAGCTGGGGGCGTGTCTCTGCGATGGAGTTCCACTCCATGCCGAGTGCGGAGCACCCATGGTGCACCCAACTAGTTGGAGGGCACCAACCTGTGATGTCATCTGGCGCATGCTAGCAGGGAGAACAGGAGAGATTCACAGTTAGCCACACACGTGCGCAGCCAAGCCTCTCCTGTCACGCTACATCTGTGTCAGACTCCAGGAGTGAAATGTAACTCCTCGCCACCTAGCGCTTCGTCACTTTTGCCTCATCTGACTGGAGGAGAACCCTTCTCTCTTCTGTGGGTCCCATCTCAAACAGATTGGGGCATCCAATTCACCTGAGGAGCTCTCCCAGGATTTACTGAGGCCAGCTCTGGCACCATTGGGCTGAGTGGCCTCGTCTGTGCTTCAGTGAAACTCTCACCATGACCCCAGGAAATCCGATGTAGCTCCGGCAGTACTGGTCCCTTTCTTCCTCGGATTTCTGTCCCTGCAGATACTCGCACCTTGGAAAAACAACAGAGCCATTGGACTGTGGGATCAGGCCATAGAATTAGAAATCAATCCCCGAGCTGGGATTTCACCACATCGCTGTCACTCTGGGAAGGAACACTCCCTGTGTCCAGGAATCATACTGTGCTACCTCTCCTGTGTCCACCAAACACACAGAATCATCACACTCCCATGTCCAGGGAGCACATGCAACCCTCACTCTCCCATGTCCAAGGAACACACATAACCCTCACTCTCCCATGTCCAGGGAACAGACGTAACCCTCACAGTCCCGTGTCCAGGGAACACACAGAATCCTATCTCTCCCATGTCCAGGAAACACACAGAACTGTTGCTCTCCCGTGTTCAGGAAACACGTAACCCTCACAGTCCCGTGTCCAGGGAACACACAGAACCCTCACTGCCTCATGTCCAAGGGACCCACGGTGTTGACACCCCATGCCCGGGCAGTGCATGAAGCTGTTGGCCTGATGTTCACCAAATCTGTGGCCAATATCTGCTGCGCCCGGCATCGGGTGCGGTTTGAGAGGGCACCGCCTCTTCCTGTGGGCCGAGGAGCCTGACGCTCAGGTCTCCATTGGGATAGTGCCTCGCTCTAATGGAAAAGTGTGCTCCGGAAAGACGCAGAGGATCCGAGAGGAAAGGAAGAGTCCACTTACTGAGGGAACCACTTGGCGTGTTCCTGCCATGGGTCGTCCCCTTCCTCCCAGTTGGCAAGGCTGCCATCACAGGAGAAACACTGCACTTGGTCCTTGCTGCCTGTCGGGGAGGGGAGATAAGGAGCAGTCATGGCCTGGGCACTTGAAAGCGATATCATGCTGACCCCTCGCTCTGGCCCTCCCAGATTGTCTTCCCTGAGCTCTCCCACAATCCCGAGATTCCCCATCCCTCTGCAACCTCCTCCAAAAGCTCCCACTACAAAATGCTTAGCCCTCCCCACCTCCTCCCCTTCTCCATAGGTGAGGGACACTGTCAGCACCTCAGTCTAGAATGCGGTTGGGGATGTCCCGAGCTGGAGTGACATTAAAAACCCCAACTGATTCACCAAAAAGGGCGAGGGAATTTTAATTTGTTGAACAGCAGGTCCAACATTTATTGCCGAGAAGGGCAGTTTAGAGTAAACCACATTGGGCTGTGGGTCTGGAGTTACCTGTAGGCCAGACCGGATAAGGATGGTAGTTTCTTTCCCTCAAGGGCATGAGGGGTTCTTTCCAATAATGGTCCCATGGTCATCTTTTGGTTTTTAATCCCAGATTTTTAACATCAAATTCAAATCCCACCAAGGTGGGAATCAAACCTGGGTCCCCAAGAGATAACCGCAGTCTCTGGATGGTCAGTCCAGCAACGATAGCAGCGGGCTGTCACTTCCCCTTGCCCGGTTGGGGCCTACATGTGACCCTGAGAACCACGGCAATTGGTCCCTAATCAGCCACTCTCTGAAATGGCCCAATGGAGTCACTCATCTGGGTTCAAGAAGGTGTTGCGCCAACCCCCTCCCTCAGCTTCACGAGGGGCAATTAGGGACCGACAATGTCAGGCCAGCCAGTGATGCCTATACAACCGGAGAGGGACGTGTGATTCTAACGGCCAATTCCCGTATGTTTCTATCCCACCAGCGGTCACCTGTGTAGAAAAACCCAGCTCCCGCCAACAGAGCGGGCTCCGTTGGAGCGTAGAAAGGCCAGCTCCCGAAGCTCTCGAGCCGGCTCCTCTCCTCCACTAGCTGCTGCCGTTGGCTCTGCAGGATCTTGCCGGGTGGCTGGACCCGCACGGCATACTTGGGAACATCACCAACGTCCAGTGCCTTGACCAAGCCGCAGTCGGGCTCGAACTGCCTGTGTTCCAACCACGGGGTCTTGGTGAGGCTGGTGCTGGAGAGGACTCCCCCACAGCAGAAACACTGCATGTAGGTCTTGGTGCCCGTGTAGTAGAAACCCGCGTCCGCCATCTCCTCGGGACTCCAGGTGGAGAACGACGGGTAGCTCTCGAAGCTCTTCAGCCTCCTCAGTTCGCTCCTCATCCGAGCATTGTAGCCCCTCACCCTCTGCCGACAGAAGGCTGCGTCTTCCTCCTCTACCTGCGCCACAAACTCCGCCATGTTGAAGTTCATCAAGGGCATGATGGACTGGAGTTCATTAGGATCCAGCTGCCGGTGGAGGGTGGCGGTGCCCTGCGTTGCGCCTTCCGGTGGTGGTGCCAGCTCTTGCGTCGCCATGATCTAGATGTCAACAAATCAGCGGGTTAGCTTTCAGTTAGCCGTTCAGCCCATCCCGACAGTACCATGCTGCGTAACTCTCTGTGCCAACCTCCATTTCCCCCTGCACACCCCTCCTACCCTAATAACCATTGTCCCCTCTTCAGTTGAACCTGCTCCACACCCCCCACCTAATTGCCCATCAAGACCCTAACCACTTGCTGGGTGGTAATGTCTCCTCTTGCATCATCCTTCATTTGTTCATCTGTCCCCTTCCCCTCTCATAGAGTCCTACAGCCCGGATACTGACCCTTCAGTCCAACTCGGTCAAATATCCTCAATCAATCTAGTCCCAGTTGGCAGCGTTTGGTCCATATCCCTCTGAACCTGCCCCACAACTATCTTGACTCCACCTCCTTTCACCCACCTGCCTGCAAAATGGGAGCCCATATTCCTAATTCCTCTGCCCCATCTGGATGAGGCATTCCACTCCAGGACATCCCAGACATCATCCTACTTTAGGGACCACAGTTTCCCTTCCTCAGTAATTGAGGATGGCCTCATCCTCAGATCTCCTGCACTCTTGCCCCAAACCCTCCTACCCCCTCTGCCCACAACGACAATAAGGATTGAGAGTCCCCTTCGTCCTGTATCGGGTGGAGACCAAAGGCAGACCCGCTGAGCATCTGCACTCTGCACCAACCAACCTGACCTTCTGGTTGCCATCTGCTTTAATTCCCCCTCTTCTCCTTCTCCGGTGCCCTGTCCAGCCCACAGTCTGCTGAGCAAGGACTCTGACGCTGGAAAAAGCACAGCTGGTCAGGCAGCTTCTAAGGAGCAGGGGGACCACCGTTTCGGGCATAAGCTCAGTGGCCTCAGCATTGACTTCAGCAGCTTCAGAATTCCCCCACCCTCCCCCTGCAGCCTAATTCCATGTCTAGCCTTCCCCCTCTTCCTTGCCTCCCTGACCTGACCTATCCTATCCTGCTCAGCTGTCCACCTTTCCCACTGCTTCCATCTACCATCATCCCATCTACCTTACTCCCAGAACAAATCCCCTCCTTCTATAGACTTCTGGGCTCCCCCTCCCCAGCCCTGATGAAGGCTTTCGGACGGTTGATCTTCCTGTTCCTTGGATGCTGTCTAACCTGCTGTGCTCTTCCAGCCTCACATCTACTGACCCTAACTTTCAGCCCCTGCGCCCCTTCCTGTCCACTTGGGCAAGAGTGGTCTATGGTTCTCGACTTGAGCCAAAGAGGTAGTTGGGGGGAGGGAGGGGGCGAATGGCTATCTCTATTGTTGACCCCTTCCACCCCTCCCCAACCCCACATTCACTCCAGCGCGTCAGGGAGAGAGATGAATGACACTACCTTAATGTCAAACCCAACCAATGTGCTGATCCCTTGCCTCAGTGGGGTCCCAGATCGGTTCACTCTCTGTCGGTGCACGGTCCTTCAGCTTCTCAGTCAGTTCCTCCCGTCCTTCTGCTCAAAGGGGTGATCTCTCCCTGCGGTCGACCTCCCAGAGCCAGCTATGAATATTGACGGGCAATGTGTTTTGGCCTTTCTCCGAGCGACCAGGACCGGATCTTGCTTCATCAGAGTTCAGATGATTTCTATCACTTACCGTCCGACCGGCCCACTTCTTGTTGCACAACTTCCTGTGTGAATTGCGGAACACACACACACATCAACAATGTGTCTGTGTGTGGAGACAGTGAAAGAGAGAGAGAAACGGGAAGGTGGTAGAGACAGAGTGACGGGAGTGGAGAGAGACGAGGAGGGGGAGGGGAGAAGGGAAATGGGAAGAAGGGAAAGAGAGGGAAGGAGAGGATGTTTGGGGAGAATAGGAAGAGGGTAGTGGATGGAAAGGGGAGGTT
>NC_057757.1:4217868-4237222 GCF_004010195.1 Chiloscyllium plagiosum
GGGGAGAGGAGCAGGGAATGGGGAGGGGAAAGAGGAAAGCGGAGGTGCACGGTGAAAATGAAGTGAGGGGGAGGGAGGGGTTAGGGAGAAGGTACAGAGAGGGAGGAGGGGGAGAGAGTAACTGAAGGAGAGAGGAGAAAGGGGGGATTGCGTACATTGACAGGAAATCATGTGAGTTCAGTGAAATGCCTGGCTCATGCCCAGGGCAGCCATTTTAATAACCTTTTATGATCCAGTTGCGATGACGATCAGATTAAAATAAGCCTTGCTAGCACAGAATATTGTTACAGAAACGCTCTAAAATGATCAAAGGTTTGGGGCAATTCTGGATGCTTCAGGACCTATTCATTGCAAACTTCCAGCCTGTTTAAGGAAACCTATTCTGCTTTTTGCAGTCTCATCTGAACTTTAAATCCTCAATCGGGGAACAAGCCCTGAGAATTGGTTGATGCAGTTTCACTTCCTAATTTGACGGGGTTGCTCCATGCAATAAAGTTGAAAATAGTTGTTTCAGTGTCCTTGAGATTGTTTAATAAGTTAAAGTTAGCTTCTGGTAACTTAGGCCACAATAGCAAGAAAGTGGAGTTGAGGGTGATCAGATCAGCCATGATCTCATTGCGGGGCAGAGCAGATTGGATGGGCTGAATGGCCTACTCCTACATCTTATGGTCATTAATCGGGAAAGAGCTGATTGAGAAACTCAGAGAATTCCTGTAATTAAGAGCCTGACTGGATGCCTCGGTCCCAGAGTTGGGCTCCACACTTTAAGGAAAGGGACTGAGGAGAGGGAGTGAATTCAGGGATAGTGAATGGCAATGGGCTCAGGAATGCAGGACCTCAATTCCACAAAGAGCCTGGAGAAGTGAGGATCACCCAGAATCCAGCACCTTCAGTGAATGCATGAAATCAGGACGACTTGGTAAGCTGACGAGAAATTGATGACCTGAGAGCTAATGAATTATTGGACTCTGCCGTGAAACTTATACACCAACTTATAGTGATGCTGTAGAACAGAGGGACCTAGGGGTTCAAGTACATAACTTCTTGAAGCTTACGTCCCATGTAGACAGGGTGGTGAAAAAGGCATTTAGCCCGGTTGCCTTCATTGCTCAGTCCTTTGAGTATAGGTGTTGAGAAGGAGAAAGTGAGGACTGCAGATGCTGGAGATCTGAGTTGACAATGTGGTGCTGGAAAAGCACAGCAGGTCAGGCAGCATCTGAGGAACAAGAGAATCGATGTTTCGTGCATAAGCCCTTAGTCCAAAATATCGAGTCTCCTGCTGCCTGACCTGCTGTGCTTTTCCAGCACCACACTCTCAACATGGGTGTTGAGAAGTCAGGTTGAGATTGTACAGGACATTGGTGAGGCTTCTTCTGGAGTAAGATTAAAACTCACACAACACCAGGTTATAGATCAATAGGTTTGATGAAGAAAAGGCGCTCCAAAAGCTCAAGCCTCCAAATAAACCTGTTGGACTATAACCTGGTGTTGTATGATTTTTAACTTTGTATACCCCAGTTCAACACTGGCATCTCCAAATCATGACATTTTCTGGAATACAGCGTCCAGTTGTAGTACCAAGTGAAAGGAATGATGTTATTAAGCTGGAGAGGGTTCAGCAGAGATTTATCAGGATGGAAGGTTTGAATTATAAAGAAAGGCTGGAACCTTTTTCACTGGAGATTGAGAGGTGACCCTATCAAGGTTTAAAATCTCATGAGGGGTCTAGATAAGGATAGTGGTTGGTGTCTTTTCCCTAAGGTGGGGGATTTCAAGACTGGGGGCAGAATGTGAGAGCAGAGATTTTAAAAAGACATGAGGGGCAAACTTTTTTACACAGAGGATGGTTCACACGTGGAATGAATTTCCTGAGGAAGAGGTGGATGCAGGCACAGTTACAATATTTAAAAGACATTTGGATAAGAGCATAAACTGGAAAGGTTTGGAGGGATATGGGTCAGGAGCAGGCAGGTGGGACTAATTTAGTTTGGGATAATGTTCGACATGGACTGGTTGGACTGAGGGGTCTGTTTCTGTGCCCTTTGACTCTATGACTCTATGACAATTACATCTCAATTCCTATGTTGCCCCAATGGGCACAAAGTGCTGGGATGGTAATATCCCAGCTGGCTCATCCAGTGGGACCACACTGATAATGTAAGGCATTGGTTCAAATCCCATCATTGCACTCAAAATGGGATTTTAAGACAATGAATAAACCTGGAGTTGAAAACTGGGATTGGTAACGGTGACTATGACAACAGTTATTACTCACTGTAAAACTGCACCAGGCACACTCAGAGGGAAGTGAAGTTTGCTATTGTTATAAAGTCTGGCTTGTGTGTAACTCTAGGAGTAAGATACAAGAGAAGTGGACCATTCAGCCCATCGACACTGCAGCGCCATCCAATGAGATGGCACCGGACCTTACAAACCTTCACTCCCATGCTGGGTTCCTTGTCGTCGACTCTGCACTGAAAAAGCACCAGCAAGCCACTCAGTTCAAGGGAAAATTAGGGATGGGTAACACCCTCTGGCCTCGCCAGGCGACGCCCCATCCCATGAACTATCACCAACCTGGGTTGTAAGGTCCCCTTGTAAGGTCAGGTATCCACATGTGCCCTCCAGGAGTCCACTCTCTGTGAACTTGCAGATATCTGACTCTCTGCTGCTCCTGTCTGGGAGCCTGGGTACAAATCCCAAACCGAACATTAACTTTTCTCTGAATAAAAAATGATTGACCAGATCTCAGTTTGTTACAGCCTGTGAACTTGCCCAAACACAGCCCTTTCTTGTGAAGGCACTGCTCCAATCAAACACACTGCACTGACAAACCACAAATACCTGCAGCAGCTTAACCTGCAGTTTCTATTTGAAAAATGTCTTTCTAGTCAAAGAGATGTACAGCATGGAAACAGACCCTTCTGTCCAACCTGTCCATGGCAACTAGATATCCCAACCCAATCTAGTCCCACCTGCCAGCACCCGGCCCATATCCCTCCAAACCCTTCCTATTCATATACCCATCCAAATACCACTTAAATGTTGCAATTGTGCCAGCCTCCACCACTTCATCTGGCAGCTCATTCCATACACGTACCATCCTGTAGGTAAAAAAAGTTGCACCAGCCCCAGGGAAAAGACTTTGTCTATTTACCCTGTCCATGCCCCTCATAATTTTGTAAACCTCTATAAGGTCACCCCTCAGTCTCCAACACTCCAGGGAAAACAGCCCCAGCCTGTCCCTACAGCTCAAATCCTCCAACCCTGGCAACATTCTTGTAAATCTTTTCTGAACCCTTTCAAGTTTCACAACATCTTTCTAAAAGGAAGGAGACCAGAATTGCACGCAATTTTCCAACAGTGGCTTAACCAATGTCCTGTATAACTGCAACATGACTTCCCAACTCCTGTACTCAATACTCTGACCAATAAAAGAAAGCAGACCAAACACCTTCTTCACTGTCCTAACTACCTGCGACTTCACTTTCAAGGAGCTATGAACCTGCACTCCAATGTCTCTTTGTTCAGCAACACTCCCTAGGACCTTACCATTAAGTAGATAAGTCCTACCCTGATTTGCTTTCCCAAAATGCAGCCCCTCACATTTATCTAAATTAAACTCCATCTGCCACTTCTCAGCCCATTGGCCCATCTGGTCCAGATCCTGTTGTAATCTGAGGTCACCCTCTTCGCTGTCCACTACACCTCCAATTTTGGTGTCATCTGCAAACTTACTAACTGTACCTCTTATGCTCACATCCAAATCATTTATGTAAATGACAAAAAGTAGAGGACCAGCACCGATCCTTGTGGCACTCCACTGTTCACAGGCCTCCAGTGTGAAAAACAACCCTCCACCATCACCCTCTGTTTTCTACCTCTGAGCCAGTTCTGTATCCAAATGGTTACTTCTCCCTGTCTTCCATGAGATCTAATCTTGCTAATCAGTCTCCCATGGGGAACCTTGTCAAATGCCTTAATGAAGTCCGTATAGATCACATCTACTGCTCTGCCCTCATCAATACTCTTTGTTACTTTTTCAAACAACTCAATCAAGTTTGTGAGACATGATTTCCCATGCACAAAGCCATGTTGACTATCCCTAATCCGTCCTTGTCTTTCCAAATACATGTACATCCTGTCCCTCAGGATTCCCTCCAACAACTTGCCCACCACTGACATCAGGCTCACTGATCAATAGTTCCCTGGCTTGTCCTTACCACCCTTCTTAAACAGTGGCACAATGCTAGCCAACCTCCAGTCTTTTGGCACCTCACCTGTGACTATCGATGATGCAAATATCTCAGCAAGAGGCCCAGCAATCACTTCTCTAGCTTCCCACAGAGTTCAAGGGTACACCTGATCAGGTCACGGGGATTTATCCACCTTTACCCGTTTCAAGATATCCAGCACTTCCTCCTCTGTAATCTGGACATTTTGCAAGATATCACCATCTATTTCCCTACAGTCTACATCTTCCATATTCTTTTCTACAATAAATACTGATGCAAAATACTCGTTTAGTATCTCCCCCATTTTCTGTGGCTCCACACAAAGGCCACCTTGCTGATCTTTGAGGGGTCCTATTCTCTCCCTCGTTACCTTTTTGTCCTTAATGTATTTGTAAAAACCGTTTGGATTTGCCTTAATTCTATTTGCCAAAGCTATCTCATGTCCCTTTTTGCCCTCCTGATTTCCCTCTTAAGTATACCCATACTTCCTTTATACTCTTTCTAAAGATTCACTCGATCTATCCTGTCTATACCTGACATATGCATTCTTCTTTTTATTAACTAAACCCTCAATTTTTTTCATCATCCAGCATTCCCGATACCTACCAGCCTTTCCTTTCACCCAAACAGGAATATACTTTCTCTGGATTTTCATTTCTGAAGGCTTCCGATTTTTCAGCCGTCCCTTTACCTGCGAACATCTGCCTCCAATCAGCTTTCGAAAGTTCTTGCCTAATACCGTCAAAATTGACCTTTCTCCAATTTAGAACTTCAACTTTTATATCTGGTCTATCCTTTTCCATCACTATTTAAAATCTAATAGAATTATGGTTGCTGGCCCCAAAGTGCTCCCCCACTGACACCTCAGTCACCTACCCTGCCTTATTTCCCAAGAGAAGGTTAGGTTTTGCACCTTCTCTAGTAGGTACATCCACATATTGAATCAGAAAATTTTCTTGTACACACTTTGCAAATTCCTCTCCATCTAAACCTTTAACACTATGGCAGTCTCAGTCTATGTTTGGAAAGTTAAAATCCCCTACCATAACCACCCTATTATTCTTACAGATAGCTGAGATCTGCTTACAAGTTTGTTTCTCAATTTCCCTCTGACGATTTGGGGATCTATAATACAATCCCACTAAGGTTTCTTATTTCTTTTTTATTTCTCAGTTCCACCCAAATAACTTCTGTGGATGTATTTCCAGGAATATCCTCCCTCAGCACAGCTGTAATGCTATCCCTTACCAAGAACGCCACTTGAGACACAGCACAGACCTCACTGGGTATGGAGGATGAATGCAGTTGTCAAAGCAGCTGGGAGGAAGTGAAATGCTGTATGTATCTGCCTGTGATGACTCAAAAGAGAAAAGTCTGCCTCTTTCACAAGTGAAGTCAAGAGGAGTGTCACAGCTCCTTTCCAGAGATACCATCCATTCACAGTGAATGAGGGAGTGCCCCAGGCAAGAGGGAACATGTACAAAAGCATACGTTATTGTAAAGTTTCCATAGTGTAGTGGTTATCACGTTCGCCTCACACGCGAAAGGTCCCCAGTTCGATCCTGGGTGGGAACATTATGCTGCCTTTTTAATATCTTTCTTCTCCCTCAGGGAACTGACCCAAACTCTCACACCTCATTCTGTTTTGTCCCGACTGTTCCATCCAGAACTGGGACAGTGCAAGGTGTCAAAGGAGAGAAGAGCTGTGGATGACCTCTCACGGGAAGCTGAGGATTGATTCCTGAGAGCAGGAGATGTGGAGATAGGGTCAGTGAGAGGTCAGGGGAGATTGCAGAGTGGGACAGAGAGCTGATGGAAAGAGGGTGTGTGTTTCAAAAGACGTCAGTCACCCAACATGGGCCTTGGAGCCACATTGCTGAGATCATGGCTCTCTCACATTGTCACCAACTGAGCCAACCAGAGATGATGCTGGGTGCGACCTCATCAGTTGCTGTCGTGATGTAGTCCCAGTGATTTCCCCAGCGATCATTTCGAGTTTTAAAAAAATGTTGGTAATCTCCAGTTCAAGCCCAGAGTGCTGGCAATGCTGTAATAGAATCAACTCATTGATCCCGACCCCCCTCCAAATGAGGTCTTTGCACTCTCCATTGGGAGGGGAGCTCCTTGTATTTATAGATGAGACCATTCCGCCCGTTTAATCTGTGCTGGCGGAGGGGGGGGGGGGGGGAGGGGTTCTCGCTGAAAGGATAGATATGTGAGAACGGACAGCAACATAAGCCATTGGGAGGTGTGTAAAGGCAGTGCTGATTGAGTAAGAAGCCCCGTCTGTGTGTGTATCTGTGTGTGTCGAGGGGTGGGGTAGAGGACTGTGTGAGTGAGCCGGCCCCCCCAGAGTGTCCTGGATGGGAAAGGCACTTTGTTCAAGCGTCCAGGGCCGCTGCCGCGAGATTTGATGGAAGAGACGGTGGTTTCCAAAGGGCACACAGAGGCAAAAAATAATTGTTTGAGAATCTTGTGCCCCGGGGCTGACAAAGCAACAGGCTGTAAAATGCATGACAGAGAGAAAATTTGATAGACATGCGTGAATAGATGCCTGAAACGTCGATTTTTCCTGCTCCTTGGATGCTGTCTGACCGGCTGTGCTTTTCCAGCACCACTCTATTCTCCAGCATATACAGTACCCATTTTGCCATGTATGAAGAAATGTTGGCTGGATTAGGGTATTTGTAAAATCCCTTTGGATTCTCCTTAATTCTATTTGCTTAAGCAATCTCATACCCCCTTTTTGCCCTCCTGATTTCCCTCTTAAGTATACTCCTACTTCCTTTATACTCTTCTAAAGATTCACTCGATCGATCCTGTCTATACCTGACATATGCTTCCTTCTTTTTCTTAACTAAACCCTCAATTTCTTTAGTCATCCCAGCATTCCCTATACCTACCAGCCTTTCCTTTCACCCAAACAGGAGTATATTTTCTCTGGATTTTTATTTCTGAATGCTTCCCATTTTTCAGCCGTCCCTTCACCTGCGAACGTCTGCCCCCAATCAGCTTTCGAAAGTTCTTGCCTAATACCGTCAAAATTGGCCTTTCTCCAATTTAGAACTTCAACTTTTAGATCTGGTCTATCCTTTTCCATCACTATTTTAAATCTAATAGAATTATGGTCTCTGGCCCCAAAGTGCTCCCCCACTGACACCTCAGTCACCTACCCTGCCTTATTTCCCAAGAGAAGGTTAGGTTTTGCACCTTCTCTAGTAGGTACATCCACATATTGAATCAGAAAATTTTCTTGTACACACTTTGCAAATTCCTCTCCATCTAAACCTTTAACACTATGGCAGTCTCAGTCTATGTTTGGAAAGTTAAAATCCCCTACCATAACCACCCTATTATTCTTACAGATAGCTGAGATCTGCTTACAAGTTTGTTTCTCAATTTCCCTCTGACGATTTGGGGATCTATAATACAATCCCACTAAGGTTTCTTATTTCTTTTTTATTTCTCAGTTCCACCCAAATAACTTCTGTGGATGTATTTCCAGGAATATCCTCCCTCAGCACAGCTGTAATGCTATCCCTTACCAAGAACGCCACTTGAGACACAGCACAGACCTCACTGGGTATGGAGGATGAATGCAGTTGTCAAAGCAGCTGGGAGGAAGTGAAATGCTGTATGTATCTGCCTGTGATGACTCAAAAGAGAAAAGTCTGCCTCTTTCACGAGTGAAGTCAAGAGGAGTGTCACAGCTCCTTTCCAGAGATACCATCCATTCACAGTGAATGAGGGAGTGCCCCAGGCAAGAGGGAACATGTACAAAAGCGTACGTTATTGTAAAGTTTCCATAGTGTAGTGGTTATCACGTTCGCCTCACACGCGAAAGGTCCCCAGTTCGATCCTGGGTGGGAACATTATGCTGCCTTTTTAATATCTTTCTTCTCCCTCAGGGAACTGACCCAAACTCTCACACCTCATTCTGTTTTGTCCCGACTGTTCCATCCAGAACTGGGACAGTGCAAGGTGTCAAAGGAGAGAAGAGCTGTGGATGACCTCTCACGGGAAGATGAGGATTGATTCCTGAGAGCAGGAGACGTGGGGATAGGGTCAGTGAGAGGTCAGGGTAGATTGCAGAGCGGGTCAGAGAGCTGATGGAAAGAGGGTGTGTGTTTCAAAAGACGTCAGTCACCCAACATGGGCCTTGGAGCCACATTGCTGAGATCCAGGCTCTCTCACATTGTCACCAACTGAGCCAACCAGAGATGATGCTGGGTGCTACCTCATCAGTTGTTGTAGTGAGGTAGTTCCCAGTGATTTCCCTAGCGATCATTTCGGGTTTTTAAAAAATGTTGGTCTTAGGCGCTGCGTTGAGGTTGTAGTTCCTGTGGGTTCGAGTCCCACTTCTGACAGTCATATTTTACTTTGAAGTCATGAATGCAGCATCCCTTCAAAGCTTTTTGTTCAGTACTTCCAAATAAACCTGTTTGACTTT
Organism: Chiloscyllium plagiosum; assembly: GCF_004010195.1. NCBI lineage: Eukaryota > Metazoa > Chordata > Chondrichthyes > Orectolobiformes > Hemiscylliidae > Chiloscyllium > Chiloscyllium plagiosum. Next base: position 4,226,554 of record NC_057757.1, read on the forward strand.
CACCTAGTGTGGTGTGACGTTTAACTTTGCACTCCATTAGACTGCAGGGAAAATTGAGCCCCTTGATTCACTCAGAGCAGTTAACGATCAGGGAGAGTGACCAAATTGGTGCGTGCTGTTGTTAAGGTGCGTCTTTTTAGAATAAAATAAACACAACGCCCAACGTGGGGCTCGAACCCACGACCCTGAGATTAAGAGTCTCATGCTCTACCGACTGAGCTAGCCGGGCTTCACAGTACGCTGTAGCTACTGCCTTATCCCTTGTTGTAGTCAATTTGTTTCGCTTTTTTATTCCAAATCAGTGACTTCTTCTCCCTCTGTTTTAAATGTAAAATTGCAGCTACTGCTGCTGGGAATCGGAAATTAAAACCAACATAATTTACAACCCACAGTTTGGATTGGACAAAACTCATCCAGGCTCCTCCTCCTCCTCCTGCTGCTGCTGTCGGGGGAACCTGCAATAACCTCCCTCCCACACACACTGCAAACACTCACAACCTGCAGCTTTCACATCCAGCTCTCAGCGGGAGATACACATACAGAGAGAGAGAGAGAACTTACGCACAATTCTCCCTACCTCTGTCACCTTCTCCAGCCACTACACCTCTCCCTACCTCTGTCACCTCCTCCAGCCCCTACACTCCTCCCTATCATTATAACCTCATCCAGCCCCTACATCCCTCCCTATCTCTGTCATGGCTCCAGTCCTGACACCCCTCCCTATCTCTGTCACCGTCTCCAGCCTCAACACCCCTCCCTATCTCTGTCACCGTCTCCAGCCTCTACACGTCTCCCTATCTCTGTAACCTCCTCCAGCCCCTACACCCCCTATGTCTGCCTCCATCTCCCACCAATCCTTGATTTCTGCACCCCTCCAATTCTGGTTCATTTATCTATCACTCTTTGAATCACAGAAGTCAACAGCACAGAAAACGGCCATTCAGCATTTTCAATTTATGCTGGTCCAAAACAACCACTCAAACGTTTGTCGGAGAAATTAGCCCAATACAGCAGAGATCACAAAACACAGATTGAAGTAAAATGAACAAACATTTTCTTAGCACGACGATATCATGAAAGAGAAATTGGCTAAGTTGAAGCAGCACAGTCTGTCTGGGTAGCAGAAACTCTCTTCCTTGAGCTGAAAATGTTCCCACAACTTTCTAACCCCAATTTCCCTCACCTCTTTTGATCTGTCTACCTGCCTGCCTGTCTGCCTGCCTACCTATCAATCTACCTATCTATCTGTCTGTCCATCTCTGTAAATGTATATCTATCTGTCTATGCTTTGCTGAACTATTTGACATAATATGTCTCCAGGATGTGGCATTGCATGCTAGTCTGGTGACATGCCCCTGTCATTCGTGATACTCGTGTTATTTCCTGTGATGTAAAGATGAGATCACTTTGTACTGAATTATGCAGCAAACTCCCACCTCGGGCAACTGTCTGTGTGGAGTTTGCACAATCTCCCCGTGTCTGGGTGGGTTTCCTCCGGGTGCTCCGGTTTCCTCCCACCATCCAAAAGATGTGCTGGCCAAGTGAATTGGCCATGCTAAATTGTCCATAGTGTTAGGTGCATTAGTCAGGGGTAAATATTTGGTAGGGGAATGGGTCTGGGCAGGTTTTGAGGATGTAACTCTGAAGATGAATGAGGGAGATCCAGTAGATGTAGTGTACCTGGACTTTCAGAAAGCTTTTGATAAAGTCCCACATAGGAGGTTAGTCAGCAAAATTAGGGCACATGGTATTGGGGGCAAAGTACTAACTTGGATTGAAAGTTGGTTGGCTGATAGGAAACAAAGAGTAGTGATAAACAGCTCCATTTCGGAATGGCAGGCAGTGACCAGTGGGGTACCGCAGCTTTTTACAATTTATGTTAATGATGTAGAAGATGGTATTAGTAATAACATTAGCAAATTTGCTGATGATACTAAGCTGGGTGGCAGGGTGAAATGTGATGAGGATGTTAGGAGATTACAGGGTGACCTGGACAAGTTAGGTGAGTGGTCAGATGCAGTTTAATGTGGATAAATGTATGGTTATCCACTTTGGTGGCAAGAACAGGAAGGCAGATTACTACCTAAATGGAATCAATTTAGGTAAAGGGGCAGTACAAAGAGATCTGGGTGTTCTTGTACACCAATCAATGAAGGTAAGCATGACCCTTGAGTTTAGAAGACTGAGAGGGGATCTGATTGAGACATATAAGATTATTAAAGGATTGGACACTCTGGAGGCAGGAAACATGTTTCTGCTGATGGGTGAGTGCCAAACCAGAGGACACAGCTTAAAAATACGGGGTAGACCATTTAGGACAGAGATGAGGAGAAACTTCTTCACCCAGAGAGTGGTGGCTGTGTGGAATGCTCTGCCCAGAGGGCAGTGGAGGCCCAGTCTCTGGATTCATTTAAGAAAGAGTTGGATAGAGCTCTCAAGGATAGTGGAATCAAAGGTTATGATGATAAGGCAGGAACAGGATACTGATTAAGGATGATCAGCCATGATCATATTGAATGGTGGTGCAGGCTTGAAGGGCAGAATTGCCTACTCCTGCATCTATTGTCTATTGTCTTCGGAGGGTCCGTGTGGACTTATTAGGCTGAAGGACCTGTTTCCACACTGTAGGGAATCTAATCTAATCTAATCAAATATTTTTGACACCAACTAGTATATCCAATAAAATCACTCACACTCATGCATCTGGGTTCACCCTAAGCCATTTGGATAAATTGCATGTCCTGCAGCAAGAGGGCAGAGCTCAGTAAGACTGAGACCAAAATCTTTATATCATCAGGGTAACGGCACAGTGATCAAATCAGAAGTATCTTCCTCAATGAAATATTGCATATCTGCTGTGAGATATAACTCACTGTCTGTCATCATCTGTCAGGTCCATTAACCTAGCTTTTTGTCTGTTATTGATCCACCCACTTATCTTCCATTTCTCCACCCCTGCTGCTATTCACATTTATAACTAAACCTAATTGCTGATGTCAGTACAGTGTTTCAGTTGAGGGCAGGGATCCTCTGGGAGAGTAAATTGGTGAATTGTGACCATCTGGAACAATCTTTGACCTTTGACCAAGCCAATAAAGGTCAGGGGGCGACATGTGAAGGCTGATTGTGGCCAATCTCTAGTTTGTTTGTTGACTGGAGTGCAAACATTGCAATACAGGGGAAAAGTACGAGATTTGGTCTTTAATAATAATTAAACTGTCCCTGGACAAGTCGAAACGGGAAACATGTGGTGAGTTGGAAAGAATTCCTCATATAATAGATATGCTTAATGCGTTTGCAATGCTGCAAGTGTAGCATTTCAGTCCTAAGTATGTTCTTCTTTATTTGAAGTAAACATAGGCACAAAGCAACATAAGAAATGGGAGCAGGAGTAGGCCATTCGGCCCTTCGAGCCTGCTCTGCCATTCAATAAGATGGTGGCTGATCTCTCTGTGGCCTTAGCTCCACTTACCCATCCTCTCGCTGTAACCCTTCATTCCTTTATTGATTAAAAAAAAACTATCTTAGCTTTAAAAAACATTGACTGAAGGAGCATCAACTACTTCACTGGGCAAGGAATTCCATTGATTCACAACCCTCTGTGTGAAGGAGTTCCTTTTTAACTCAGTCCTAAATCTGCTCCTGCTAATTTTGAGGCTACACCGTCTTGCCCTAGTTTCACCTGCCAATGGAAACATCCTCTCTACATCTATCTTATCTATTCCCTTCATAATTTTGTATGTTTCTGTTAGATTCCCCCCCCCCCCCCCATTCTTCTGAATTCCAAGGAAAATCATCACAACCTACTCATAAGCCAATCCCCTCAACTCCGGAATCAACCCAGTGAACCTCCTCTGCACCCCCTCCAGTGCCAGTACATCCTTTCTCAAGTAAGGAGACCAAAACTGCACACAGTACTCCAGCAGTGGAACCTGCAGTGCTGGCCCCAATGTAGTGCTGCATTCAGTCAGTCTGCAGAGAAAACAGAGGCTCTTGATTCACTCAGACTAGTGAACGAACAGGGAGAGTGTCCAAATGAGAGTAAACTGTTGGTAAGAAGGTGTGTGTTTTTAAAATGAAGCACATCACCCAATGTGGGGTTGGAACACATAACTCTGAAACTCATGCTCAACCGACTGAGCTAACCAAGCCCGCATACTATCTCTCACTGCTGCCTTGGTGTAGTCAATTTGTTTCCCCTATTTTCCCCAGTGATTTTTTTTTCTTGTTTCAAATGTAAAAGTGCTGCTGCTTGAAATCGGAAATTAAAACCATCATTAAAACTCATTCAGGCTCCTCCTCCTGCTGCTGTTGGGGAACCTGCAATTAACCTCCCTCCCACACACTCACTGCAAACACTCACAACCTGCAGCATTCACACGCAGCTTTCAGCACCGCCCCACTGGCTAAACTCTCTCTCTCTCGCACACACACATACACACACAGAAACAGAGAGAGGCAGACACGCACACATACAGAGAAACAGAGAGAAAAAGAAAGACAGAGAGGGGTCCGGGGGTGATACACAGAGAGAACAGGGACAGAGAGTGGGAGAAAGATACAGAGAAAGAGACTCTCATTGTCTATACAAAAGAGTTGCTTCAATGTTGTTTCCGTAGTGTAGTGGTAATTATGTTGCTTCACATGTCAAAGGTCCCCTAGGTGGGAATATTAAGCCTTGCTTCCTTCTTCCTCAGGATTCTGGTCAAAGTTCACATACTGTATTGTTACTCATTGTCCTGACAACCAGCCGTTCAATCCAGAATTGTCATGGAATGCTTCCCACTTGATGGGGGCAATCCAACAGCACTCAAGAAGCTCGACACCATCCAGCTCTCACTTGATTGGCACCACATCCACAAACATCCACTCCCTCCACCACCAAAGCTCAGTAGCAGCAGCGTGTACCATTTACAAGAGACACTGCGGAAATTCACCAAAGATCCTCAGACAGCATCTTTGAATGTATCATCTAGGAGGAGAAGGGCAACAAACACATCATCCCCTGCAGGTTCCCCTCTGAGCCACTCCCACCTGACTTGGAAATATAAGCAAGGAACAGGAGAATCGATGTTTCGGGCATAAGCCCTTCATCAGGAATGAGGAAAGTGTGTCCAGCAGGCTAAGATAAAAGGTAGGGAGGAGGGACTTGGGGGAGGGGCGTTGGAAATGCGATAGGTGGAAGGAGGTCAAGGTGAGGGTGATAGGCTGGAGTGGGGTGGGGGCGGAGAGGTCAGGAAGAAGCCGGAGTGGGGTGGACCTCTCCGCCCCCACCCCACTCCGGCCTATCACCCTCACCTTGACCTCCCTCCACCTATCGCATTTCCAAAGCCCCTCCCCCAAGTCCCTCTTCCCTACCTTTTATCTTAGCCTGCTGGACACACTTTCCTCATTCCTGAAGAAGGGCTTATGCCTGAAATGCCGATTCTCCTGTTCCTTGGATGCTGCCTGACCTGCTGCGCTTTTCCAGCAACACATTTTCAGCTCTGATCTCCAGCATCTGCAGTCCTCACTTTCCCCCTGGAAGTATATCCGCCATTCTTTCAGTGTCGCTGGGTCAGAATCCAGTAACTCCATCTCTAACTGTACTGTGTGGGCGTCCCTACACCATATGGATTGCAGCAGTTCAAGAAGGCAGCTTACGTCTACCGTCGCAGGGGACAACTAGGGATGAGCAATCAATACGGGGCGCAGCCAGCGATGGCCACTTCCCATGAGTAAATAATAAGAACATATTGGGTGGCCTGGGACCAGAATTGCACTGGAACCAATACATCACCAGGGCTAGTGTTGCACTGAGGGTCAGTACTGCATTGGGGTTATTGTTGCACTGAGGGTCAGTATTTCACTGGAGTTAGTGTTGCACTGAGGGTCAGTATTTCACTGGGGTTAGTGTTGCACTGAGGATCAGTATTTCACTGGGGTTAGTGTTGCTCTGAGGGTCAGTATTTCACTGGGGCTAGTGTTGCACTGAGGGTCAGTATTTCACTGGGGTTAGTTGCACTGTGGGTCAGTATTTCACTGGAGCTAGTGTTGCTCTGAGAGTCAGTATTTCACTGGGGTTAGTGTTGCACTGAGGCTCAGTATTTCACTGGTGTTACTGTTGCACTGCGGGTCAGTATTTCACTGGAGCTAGCGTTGTACTGCGGGTCAGTATTTCACTGGTGTTACTATTGCACTGTGGGTCAGTATTTCACTGGGGTTAGTATTTCACTGGAGCTTGTGTTGCTCTCAGGGTCAGTATTTCACTGGGGCTAGTGTTGCACTGATGGTCAATATTTCACTGAGGTTAGTGTTGCACTGAGGGTCAGTATTTCACTGGGGTTAGTGTTGCACTAAGGTCAGTATTTCACTGGGGTTAGTGTTGCACTGAGGGTCAGTATTTCACTGGGGTTAGTTTTGCACTGAGGGTCAGTATTTCACTGGGGTTAGTGTTGCACTGAGGGTCAGTATTTCACTGCGATTAGTGTTGCACTGAGGATCAGTATTTCACTGGAGCTGGTGTTGCACTGACGGTCAGTATTTCACTGGTATTTGTATTGCACTGAGGGTCAGTATTTCACTGGGGTTAGTGTTGCACTGAGGGTCAGTATTGAACTGGGAAGAATTGACTTTAATTTCTGTGCTCAGGCTCTGGAGAGGGCATGGGGAATGGTGTGTGTTGGGGGAGCATGACCTAGGAACCCTGGGGTTCTGAGATATGAGATGTAGCAGTGACGAATATTAATGGAGAGTCATGGTGTTTGCGAATCTTTTCTAATAATTCACCATTTTCAAAATGCCGGTTACTGGAGTCAGAACATTTGCTGGACCAAATATTCGGACTTCCAAAAAACATATATGTGCATATGTTAGTTTCTTTCATGGAATTGATGAGTCCTGTGACATCAGTCCTGTGAAGATGATTATCACGGGCCTATGTTATGAGGAGAGATTAAGCAGTTTACGCCTACACTCTCTGGAAATTAGTAAAATAAGAGATCTAACTGAGGTCTATAAGATGCGAAAGGCAATTGACAAAGTAGACATAGAAGGGATGTTTTCTCATGTGGAGCAATTTAGAACGAGAGGTCACAGTTTTAGGATAATGGGCAGCAGATTTCAAACAGAGATGAGGAGGAACTGCTTCTCTCAAAGAGTTGGAGTATATGGAATTCACTCCCCCAGAGTGTGACTGACACTGAGTAAATTTATGGAGGAGATAAAGCGGATTTTTAATTCGCAAAGGATTGAAGGGTTATGGAGAGAGAGCAAGTGGAGTTGGTTCTGAGATTCGATCAGCCATGATCATATTAAATGGTCAGAGAGTGTCAAGGGGGCAAGAATGAACTAAAGTGACATAAAGCCAGAAAGGGTAGTATTAAACCAGACAGAAAGTCTCCTCTGGGTTGCTCAGTTATTTACAGAACAGAGGATTCCAATGTCTGCCTCCTGTATTATAAACCAAGTATGCTGGCAGTCTCTCTTTACAAGTGCTCTTGTAAACAATACTTTGGCATCATAAGAATGACGTTTATTGTCACAGGCAGAAAAAAGATTGTAATGTTGCCGCTAATGGCGTTATCTTAGCGCCAAGATGCCTAGGTACAGATACTTACGTATTTGGTATAAAATTGAAAGAATAATAATTAAAAGTCCAACGTAAGAATAAAAAGGACTGACAGTCTTTCCCATCCCAGTCTGCGCCAGCACCAAGCCTCCAGACTGCACTGGGCCAGGTCTCCGGACCATGCCAGGGTTCACGACCTCACTTCCAAACCACAAGGGAATTGTCTCCCCGTGCAGGTCTCCAGTCCAGGACCTGTCTCCCCGCACCAGCCTCCAGTCCAGGACCTGTCCCCCCGCACCCGTCTCCAGTCCAGGACCCGTCTCCCAGCACCAGCCTCCAGTCCAGGACACCCTTCCCCACACCGACCTCCAGTCCGGGACTCCTCTCCCCACACCAGCCTCCAGACCGAGAATCCCCTCCCCCACACCAGCCTTTAGTCCGGGACTCCCCTCCCCCACACCAGCCTCCAGTCGGAGACTCCCCTCCCCCACACCAGTCTATGCGTTCTCCAAATAATCCAATTCATATGTAATTTGAGCATCAGAGGCTGAGTGGTGACCTTACGGAGGTTTATAAAATCATGTGGGGCATGGATAGAATAAATAGACAGTGTCTTTTCCCTGCGGTGGGAGAGTCCAGAACTAGAGGGTATAGGTTTAGATTGAGAATGGAAAGATATAAAAGGGACCTAAGGAGCAACTCTTTCATGCACAGGGTGGTACGTGTATGGAATGAGCTGTCAGAGGATGTGGTGGAGGCTGGTACAATTACAGCATTTAAGAGGCATGTGAATGGGTATATGAATAGGAAGGATTTAGAGGGATATAGGCCAAGTGCTAACAAATGGGCGTAGATTAGTTTAGGATATCTGGTCAGCATGGATGAGTTCGACTGAAGGGTCTGTTTCCGTGCTGTACATCTCTATGACTCTATGACTCCAACTGATTGGCCACAGGTCATCTGCTTTGATCTTGCTGGTAATTCCTGCATCCTGCGCCATTCAGCTGGAGCAACCTTCCGGAGAGTTCTTTTCCCCGAATCACCCTCTGCAATATCCAGCGTTCAGCAATAAGACCTGGGACATCTCTGCACCACAAGGTTACGTCGTGAAAGTTTATATCCCTTACTTGGACATTGAGCGATCGGAAGGATGTCAGAGCAGCTACTTACAGGTACAGTGAGACACAGAAACAATTGGCCAAGATTACACTGGGCCTGCTAAGCTTGTAATATCACAAACTACCATATATTGCTAAGCCTTGTATGGTGCAGAAGTAATGTCTCTAACTCTGAGCCACAAGAGCTGTGTTCAAATCCCACCTGCTCCAAAGTGTGCTAAAGCATCTCTACTGTGTTTTGCTCTGAGGTAGGTTAAGTTTTGTTGAGCTGTGAGATATGGACCATAGGCATGTAGATGGAATTAAGCCACAGATTATCTCACTGAAAGATGGAACAGATTCTGAATGGCCTACTCCCATCATGTTTCCTTGAAAATGGAGTCGCAGGTAAATAGGATAGTGAAGAAGGCATTTAGTATGCTTTCCTTTATTGGTCAGAGCATTGAGTATTGGAGTTGGGAGGTCATGTTGCAGCTGTACAGGACATTCATTAGGCTACTTTTGGAATATTGTGCTCACTTCTGGTCTCCTTCCTATCGGAAGGATGTTGTGAAGCTTGAAATGGTTCAGAAAAGATTTACCAGGATGTTGCCAGGGTTGGAGGATTTGAGCTATAGGGAGAGGTTGAATAGCCTGGGGCTAATTTCCCTGGAATGTTGAAGGCTGAAGGGTGACATTATAGAGGTTTATAAAATCATGAGGCGCATGGATAGACTAAATAGACAAGGTCTTTGCCCTGGGGTGGGGGAGTCCAGAAGTAAGGGCATAGGTTTAGGGTGGGAGGGGAAATATTTAAAAGGGACCTAAAGGGCAACATTTTCATGCACAGGTTGGTGCATGTATGGAATGAGCTGCCAGAGCAAGTGGTGAAGCCTGGTACAATTACCGCATTTAAAAGACATCTGGATGGGTATATGAATAGGAAAGGTTTAGAGGGGTATGGGCCAAGTGCTGGCAAATGGGAGTAGACTAGATTAGGATATCTGGTCGGCATGGATGAGTTGGGCCAAATTGTCTGTTTCCATGACTCTCTATGACTCTCTGACTCTAATTACCAGATATTTACCTCTTCCCTTTAGAATAGAGAAAGTTAAGAAGTTACCTCATGGAGACAATTAAGATCGGATGACAACGCGGGTTAGGCTTAAAAATGATGTTCTGTTTGTGTAAGAGACCCGAACTGAGGGGTCCTCTATAAAAGTCAGTCCCGAATTAATCCGCTGGGGAATTTGAACAAGAATCCTTCAATTCAGGGAGCCCAGCCTGTGTGGGAATGTAAATGTCAGTGTAGGCCATTTGGGCTGAATGGCCTGGTACACTGCTGTAAATAAGATGTAACCCGATATACCTTCATGGATTATTGTTCGTGCTGCAAAGGTTGATGTTCTGAGTACCATGGGGCCAAGATTTATCACTTGGGGACGACATTATGAACAAACTGCAGAGACGTTAAGTAGCTGATTTTTTTGTGTCATAATGTCATACAGCACAGAAACAGGCCCTTTGGTCCTGCCAGTCCATGCCAAACATAATCCCAGACTAAATCAATCCTATCTGTCTGTGCTTGGTGCGTGTGCTTCCAAACATTTCCTTTCATGTACTTATCTAAATGTCTTTTAAATGTTGTAACTGTTGTAAATCCCCAAGACCTGATCAGGTGTACCCTAGAACTCTGTGAGAAACTATGGAAGTGATTGCTGGGCCCCTTGCTGAGATATTTATATCATCGATAGTGACAGGTGAGGTGCTAGAAGACTGGAGGTTGGCTAAAGTGGAACCACTGTTTAAGAAGGGTGGTAAAGACAAGCCAGGGAGCTAGAGACCGGTGAGCCTGACCTTGGTGGTGGGCAAGTTGTTGGAGGGAATCGTGAGGGACAGAATGTATATGTATTTGGAAAGGCAAGGACTGATTAGGGATAGTCAACATGGATTTGTGCGTGGGCAGTCATGTCTCACAAACTTGATTGAGTTTTTTGAAGAAGTAACAAAGAGGATTGATGAG
>NC_057757.1:4237945-4248354 GCF_004010195.1 Chiloscyllium plagiosum
GGAAAGATATAAAAGAGACCTAAGGGGCAATTCTTTCATGCAGAGGGTGGTATGTGTATGGAATAAGCTGCCAAAGGAAGTGGTGGAGGCTGGTACAATTGCAACATTTTAGAGGCATTTGGATGGGTATATGAATAAGAAGGGTTTGGAGGGATATGGGCTGGGTGCTGGCAGGTGGGACTAGATTGAGTTGGGATATCTGGTCGGTATGGACGGGTTTGACTGAAGGGAATGTTTCCGCACAGTACATCTCTATAACTCTATGACTAAGAGGCCTCACCAATGTCCTGGACAACCTCAACATGACTTCCCAAAGCCAATACTCAAAGGACTGAGCAATGAAGGCAAACGTGCTAAACGCCTTCTTAACCACCTTGTTGCAATCTTCAAAGAATTATGTACTTGAGCCCCTAGGTCTCTCTATTCTACCAAACAACCCAAGGCCCAACTTTTAATTGTATATGTCTCACCCTTGTCTGTTTTACCAAAATGCAGCAGCTCACATTTATCTACATTGACCTCTGCAATTTTTCACCCATTGACCAAGACTCCTTTGTAACCTTAGATAACCTTCTTCACTGTCCACTATGCCACCAGTTTTTTTTTTGTCTTCTGCAAACCTATTAACCAGGCCTTTTCTCTCTTCTCGTCCAAATAATTTCTGTAAATCATCCGTAACCTCTGTATTTACTTCCCTTGTGGCATTATGAATTGGAAGATTGGATTTTAAAAGCACCCAAGGCAAAGTGATAGGAACTTATCACCCATCTTTAATTGTCCAGAGGGGGTTGACAGTCAGGAAGCCAGAATAGCTGCTGTCCTTGCCCATCCCTGAGCACTCAGCAATGTGATGAACAGGAACAAGTTGTTAGTTGAATTCTACTATCTGCTAGTGGTGGGATGTGAACCGGCCACCACAAGTGGCCCCCTGGATTAATATCCCAGTGACAATGCCATTAGGCCAGTGCTGAACAGCTGCTGTGCTTAGGTCTTGTAATGCTTTAGGACTAATGCTCCAACACCAACCAACAGATCCTTTCGGAGGGAAGGGAACTGGCCAAGCTGTGTGGCAGGTGGGAAGATGATGGTAGCAATCTGAAACAGTATGAATACTATTCCACCAGCAACACACTGAGTGCCTTGTTCACATCCAAGAATCTTGAATCCAAGCCGTTCACTGGATTTCTCGCCCTCTACTCCCGTGTCGGTAAGTCACCAAAATGTGCAGAGTCCAGAACCGTTTTCTCTTTGTTGGATTACTCCATCGAGACCAGGCCATGGCAGCTCAAACCCAATGGCTCACGCAGCACAGGGTCCCAGGTTTGATTCCAGCCTTGGGCGACTGTCTGTGTGGAGCTTGCACATCCTCCCCGTGTTTGCGTGGGTTTTCCCCGGGTACTCTGGTTTCCTCCCATGTGATATGCAGTTTAAGTGAACTGGCCATGCTAAATTTCCCAAAGTGTTAGGTGCATCATTCAGAGGGAAATGGGACTGGATGCATTACTCTTTGGAGGGTCGGTGTGGACTTGTTGGGCTGAAGGGCCTGTTTACACACTGTAGGGACTCTATCTAAATCTGCAATATTTGGCTTTTGAAAGTGCAGTTGTTGTTGTAATTCAGCGATATCCCCCTGCCCCTTAAAGACGAGATAATTCCCTTTTCCCTTTTCTCTGTCTGACTTTAATGACTGGGCCCTGTCTCCACCCAGATATCAATGAGTGTGCTGTCGATGACCATGGGTGCAGCCATTACTGCGGGAACACCATTGGTAGCTACCACTGCTACTGCCCACGTGGTTTTGTCATTCAGAGCGATGCACGCACCTGCAAGAGTGAGTTTGCAACTGTTCAATATTTGCTTGAGATGTCTCCACAATGGCGTCGCGTCAATGTCTGGTCTGGTTCGGTCCTTTGTATCAACAGATAGCATCCAATGTTGACAATTCCATGACATGAAGTTGGGACGGTTCGCGGTATTTGTCACATCCTCAGTTTTTCATCGGTGCTCCGACCCAATGATGACGGGGAATTGTCAGAGGAAGTGTCAAGTTCCCCTCCCAGCCTTTCCCCCGGCTTGGAAATATATCAGACATTCTTTCAGTGTTGTTGTATCAGAATCATGGAACTCCGTCTCTAAAGGCCCTGAATCTGGGTGTCCCTGCACCGCATGGGACTGCGGCGTTTCCAGAGGTCAGCTCACTCCGGCTTTCTTGAGGGGGCAGTTAGGGACGGGCGGCAAATGCTAGCCCAGTTAGTGATGCCTGGGTCTAAATAAAAGAAGTTTAAGCCAGCCCATGGGTGTGTAATTCATCGGAAGGAGGCAACACTAGCCTTGTACTTGACTACCGGTTTCTCAGCTAGAAGCTAAAACGGAGTGCAAAGCATTTCCAGGACAAAAGGAGGCCATTCAGCCCCTTCCTTACAATTCCCCCCTCCTCCATGTCTTCCTCCTTGGAATGAACCAATGCTATTAACCCCTACGACGCCCTGTCGTGTTCTCACCTCTCACTGAGTGACAAGACTTCTGTTTGATGTTGTGCTGAGTTTGTTGTTAATGTCGCTGGAGAAACTGTGTGTAAAAAAGTGGGGGAGGGGGTGAGGTGGGCAAATTTTCTCCTTCCTGCCCCGCAGCTCAAGGCGCTGGCAGTCTCTCCTAGTCCAGCAAATGAGCTGGATACATCCTGACGTTATGGAGCGAACTAGGGGCCAAGTTTCATTCATACCCCCAACCTCCTCCTTTCTCCTTCACTGACCTACCCCAAAACCCATCCACCCATGAGGCCAGCTCGTCCCACCTCACAAAAACCCTGCATCCAATGAGGCCATTCAACCCAGCAAATCCAACTACCCAGCAATCCAGTCAGTCCCATTTCCACCCTCCTCCTCCCTAATTCCAGGATCATACCCCTCAACTGTCCATCCAATTTCCCTTAAATTGATCCCGCCTCATGCCTCCATTTCTCCGCATTAATGTCTTTTTACTCTTACAAAGGCTTCTAGCAATTGGATTTTCGTTTGTTGTCTTGAGTAAATGCTTCAATTATAGAGTCGAAAAGCATGGAAACAGATCCTTTGATCCAACTTGTCCATGCCAACCAGGCACCCCAACCTGACCATTTTGTCCATATCCCTCTCAACCCTTCCTATTCATATACTCATCCAGATGCCTTTTAAATGTTGTCATTGTACCAGCCTCCATCACTTCCAATGGCAGCTCGTGCCATACACGCACCACCCTCTGTGTGGAAAAAGTTGCCCCTTAAGTCACTTTTGAATCTTACCCTCTCACCTTAAACCTATGCCCTGTAGTTTTGGATTCCCCCAACCCACCGTAAAGACTGGGGCTATTTACCCTATCCATGCCCCTCATGATTTTATAAACTTCCATAAGTTCACCCCTCAGTCTCTGATGCTCCAGGGAAAACATTCCCAGCCTTTGACCTCTCTCTCATGACCTTACAGAGGTTTATAAAATCATGAGGGGCATGGATAGGGTGAATAGCCAAAGTCTTTTCCCCAGGGTAGGGGAGTCCCAAACTAGAGGGCATAGGTTTAAGGTGAAAGTGTAAAGATTTAAAAGGGACCTGAGGGGCAGTTTTTTTCACACAGAGGGTAGTTTGCACAGAGGAAGTGGTAGATGCAGATACAGTTGCAACATTGAAAAGACATTTGGATGGGTACATGAATAGGAAAGGTTTAGAGGGATATGGGCCAAATACAGACAAATTGGGCTAGATTCGTTTGGGAAATCTGGTTGGCATAGACGAGTTGGACCGAAGGGTCTGTTTTAATATTGCAGACTCAATGACTCTATTCAGCTCTCCCTGTAACTCAAGTCCTCCGGTCCTGGTAACATCCTTGTAAATCTTTTCTGCACTTTCTCAAGTTTAACAATATCCCTTATATTGAAGGGAGAGTAGAATTGAACACAGAATTCCAAAAGTGGCCTAACCAATGTCCTGCACGGTCGCAACATGACCTCCCAACTCCTATACTCAATGCACTGACCAAAAAAGGCAAGAGTACCAAATGCCTTCTTCACTATCCTATCTACCTGTGACTCCACCTTCTAGGATCTATGAACCTGCACCTCAAGGTCTCTTTGTTCGGCAACATGCCCCAGGACCATACCGTTAAGTGTATACGCCACTTCCTGATTGGCCTTACCAAAATGCAACACCTCACATTTATCCATCTGCCACTCCTCGGCCCATCGGCCCATCTGATCAAGGCCCCGTTGTACTCTGAGGTAGCCTTCTTCACTACGCCCCCAATTCTGTTTCAATATTTTCAGCTCCGTTTCTTCAGTTCCATTTCTCCAGTGACTCTGGCTCCAGCAGCGTGACTTTTTAAAACATGGACGGACGGCCTTGTGTTTCTACCTACAACTTCTTGTCATGTTTCGTCCACAGAAGTACACGTGTTTTGCCCCAATCGGGTTCTACAGAACAGTATCCTGGACCCCTCCTGGCCAAGGTTCGATGTTCGAGACACCGTGAAGGTGACCTGTGAACCAGGATATGAAATAGTCAAGGTGAGGGTCTAATATTGCCATCTGAAATATAGAAAGCAGGTGCAGGAGTAGGCCATTCGGCCCTTCAAGCCTGTACCACTTATTCCTGGTTGACCGTGCAAACTCAGTATCCCATTCCCATTTTCCCTCCATTACCCCTCGATCTCTCTACCTGCAAGAGTCACGTCCAGTTCCCGTTTCAATATATGGAATGAACCAGCCCCGACGGCTTTCTGCGTGAGAGAATTCCATAGGTTCCCAACTCCCCGAGTGAAGAAATTCTCCCTCATCTCAATCTGGTCATTTACTGAGGGATGCCTCCATATCCGTCCATTCACTCCTCTCCAATTATCTGCCAAAATGCCTCTTAAATGTTGCTATTGTATACCCCTCCACCATCCCTTCTAGCAGCATATTTGAGGCACTTAATTTGCCTCTCATAGGGCAGCTCAGTGATCAGCACTGCTGCCTCATGGCACCAGGGACCTGTGTTTGATGCCAGCCTCGGAGCGACTGTCTGCGTGGAGTTTGCATATTCGCCCCCTGTCTGCGTGGGGGTTTCCTCCGGGTGCTCTGGTTTCCTCCCACAGTCCAAAGATGTGCAGGTTAGGTGGACTGTCTGTGCTAAATTGCTGTAATATGGGGAATGCTGGGATAGACCAGGGAGTGGGCCTGGATGGCATGCTGTTTGAAGGTTTGATGTGGACTTGTTGGGCCGAATGGCCTGTCCCCACACAGTAACGATTCTATGACATAAACTTGCCCCCTCTTACCTTAAACCCATGTCCCTTAATAATTGCCATGTCTACCCCAGAAAAAAAAGACATGATTATCTAGGCCTCTTGTAATTTTGTAAACTTTTATCAGGTCACCCCTCAACCTCCAATATTCAAGCAAAAACAAACCAGTACCTCAGGGTCCCAGGTTCGATCCCAGCCTCAGGTGTGGAGTTTGCACATTCTCCCCGTGTCTGTGAGCGTTTCCTCCCACAGTTCAGAGATGTACAGGTTAGGGTCCATTGGCCACGCTAAATTGTCCCATAGTGTTCAGGGATATGTAAGTTAGGTGCAGAGGAAATGTAGGGGAATGGGTCTGGGTAGGTTACTCTTCAGAGGGTCAGTGTGGACTTGTTGGGCCAATATGACTTATTTATACACTGTAGGGATTCTGTGGAACAACATAGCTAATACTCTCTCCAAAGACTCCACATCCTTCTGGTAATGTGGCAACCAGAGCTGTACACAATATTCCAAATGTGGCCCAACTAACGTGCTTATACAGCTGCAAGGTGACTTGTCAGCTTTTGTACTCAATACCCTGATTAAGGAATGCAAGTATGGCCTCCTTGACCACCTTATCCACTAGACATGTTCAAGGAATTGTGGATCTGTATACACGGATCACCCAGTATGTTAAATCTGAGTCTGAGATCTTAATCCTACTGTCGTGCAGATTGATGCAATGATGATATCACGAGGATGTCTGTTAATGGTACACTGTATACAAACAGTGACAACAAAGTGGAAAGGTTCAGGGAAGGGATTCTGAAGACTAGGGCCCAAACAGCTCAAGGCTCAGGCGCCATTGGTGGAGCGATGGGAAGCGAGGACCCACAAAAGGCCAGAAGAGGAGGAGTGTGGAGATCTCGGAGGGTCGTGGGTCTTGTGCCGGAGGAAGAGGATGGGAACATGAGTTAATGTACAAACAAATGAACAAAATTAGGCCATTTGGCCCTTCAAGCCTGCAACCCCCTCTCCCGAGCCATTCCATGTGATCATGGCTTATCTGACTTTAATCTCACCTCTACGCTGTTAAATTTTCCAATGAAGTTAAGTTATACCAATTTATTCTTTCTTTTGTTGTATTTTACCTGATGTGTTTGAGTAAAGTGGGTTTTATTTCAATTCTGGTAGTTTGACCAAACAAATTGCATTCGGAACGTAACACCTTACACTTACCTTTAAAATAAGAAAAAGTTAGGGTCCAGACTATTTTCTGAATATGTCTTGAGGAGGTTTGGACTAGTCAATAACAATTACTCGGGGGGAAATGTAGACTAATAGGGTATAGGGGAATGGGTCTGGGTGGGATACTCTTTGGAGGATCAGTGTGGACTTGTTGGGCCAAATGGCCTGTTTCAACACTGTAGGGATTCTATGATTAATTAACATCTTTGCACAAGTATGACCAATGCCATCAAAAAAATGCAAAGATGGTTTTAGACTCAAAGCTAATGCGTTGTTATAATAATCTCTCTTAGGGATATCAGACAATCCCACACTTTTACGCAGAATGTCACGAAGATGGGACTTGGAAGACTCCAGATTACAGCTGCCAGCGTGAGTGGGCTTCCACATGAGTGAGAATGTCTTCCGTTTTATGCCATACCATCCAACCTATTAGCTGGCACTGTGAGAAACGTCAAAACTGCATTCAGCTTAGTGACGATCATCAAGACACCAGCAATGGGAAGCCATCTCGTTCACTTATGTCCACCTTTGCCCTGTCCCAACCTTCCCAAATCAGTTGGTAAAGAATAAGACCAGTGCTGTGTCTTCTAGCCCCACATTGGGCGGCTGACCCATGATTGGCAAAGTAGGCATCCTCCAAGTGACTCCAGACTTACACACAACAATGTAGTTGGCTTTGGACTGCCCTAGTGAGCCACAGACTTCAACAGTCGTAAAATTCCTACGGTGTGGAAACAGGCCATTTGACCCATCCCAATCCTCCAAAGAGCATCCCACACAACTCCAACCCCCGACCTTAACCCTGTGACCCTGCATTTTCCATGGCTAACCCACACATTCCTAGACACTTTGGGACAATGTAGCACAGCCAATGCACCCTAACCTGCACATCCCTGGGCACTATGGGACAATTTGCAATGGCCAATCCACCCTAACCTGCACATCCCTCGGCACTATGGGGCAATTTACAATGGCCAATTCACCCGAACCTGCACATCCCTGAACACAATGGGACAATTTAGCATGGCCAATCAACCCTAAACTGCACATCCCTGGGCACTATGTGACCATTTAGCATGGCCAATCCACCCTAACCTGCACATCCCTGGGCACTATGTGACAATTTGCAATGGCCAATCCACCGTAACCTGCACATCCCTGGACACTATGGGACAATTTAGCATGGCCAATCAACCCTAAACTGCGTCCTTTTCCAGCAACACATTTTCAGCTCTGATCTCCAGCATCTGCAGTCCTCACATTCTCCTCGACAATTTAGCATGGCTAATCCACCTTAAACTGCACATCCCTGGACACTATGGGACAATTTAGCATGGCCAATCCACCCTAATCTACACATCTCAGGACACTTTGGGACAATTTAGCATGGCCGATCCACCCTAACATGCATGTACCTGGACACTATGGGACAACATAGCACAGCCAATCCACCCTAACCTGCACATCCCTGGACACTACGGGACAACTTAGCATGGCCAACCCACCCTAAACTGCACATCCCTGGACACTATGGTACAATTCAGCATGGCCAATCCACCCTTCCCTTTGGAGAACTATAGATCAGCAGAAATTGCTGGAAAAGCATCAGCAGGTCTGTGGAGAGAAATCAGAGTTACCATTTCAGGTTGAGTGACCCTTCCTCAGGACCGCAGCTGTGTATGAGCCAGACGTAAATATTTTCCCGATCACACCTGCTTGGGGATATAGCACCTTTTGAGCAGGTGGGGCTTGAATGCAGGTCTTGTGTTTGAGGGGGACACTATCACTGCACCACATGAGCAGGCAACATAAGTCAGCGGGCATTGTGAGAGATAAAAGTTGAGGTTCTGTATTGAAACACAACTAGCTAATCCAATAGCTCTGTTATATTTTCTGTTTACAGTTGTGGATTGTTCAGTTCCACCTTCAATTGAGAACGGGCAGTTTGCGTTTATTACGAAAGCCGCTGTGACCACCTACAAAGCTACAATTCGGTACCAGTGTGATGAGCCTTATTATCAGCTGCAGATAGACCATCATCGTGAGTCAAATCATTTTCAGGAGGAGTGGGTTGTTTTTATTTGAAAAGAGAGGAAATATTTTGAATGCCACTGAAATAATATTGAGTTTCATCCTAGAATAACATTTGCTATTGTTTAGTGTGAAGTTACAAGTTGTTGACAGCAGTGGCCATTCTGCCCACTGCTCCTGTGCTAGCTCTCTGTGACAGCAACTCTGCGCGTCACTCTTACCCCCTCCCCCACCTCATCCCCTGCGTCATCTTCCTCCTGATTTGATTTTATTTATTACTGTCACATGTGCCGGGTTACAGTGCAAAGTATTGTTCTGCGTGCTAAGCAGACAGATCCTACCTGATAGAGGTGCATAAGATTCTGAGGGACACGGACAGGGTGGATAAAAAGGGTCAATAACCAGGGGGCAAAATGTTAAAATGAAAGGCAGAAGGGGGTTTCAGGAAGTGGTTTCTCACCCAGAGGGTGTGCCTGTGAAAGGGTTCCATGATGCACATTGTACAAGGGGCTCAAATTAAAACCAAATCTGGCAGAATGGTGTGGGACTACAATCCTTGACTCCGTCATTGACAAATGTGTACAATCTCTTGGCAGGAGACTTCCACTGCACAGCTGAAGCAACGTGGGAAAATAATGCGACAGGTCAAGATCTGCCGAAATGCACCCCAGGTAACCGAGGGGAGTGAATCCGTGGAATGCTTCACCACAGAGAGCTGTCGAAGCTGGGCATTCGAGGCTGAGATAGATTTTTAATCAGGAAGGGGATCAAGGGTTACTTCTGAAGAAGGGTCACCAAACTCTGTCCGCGAGGAGTTTGCATGTTCTCCCCGTGTCTGCCTGGGCTCTGTCCGGTTTCCTCCCACAGCCCAAAGGTGTGCAGATTGGGTGGATTGGCTGTCCAGGGGTGTGCAGACTAGGTGGGTTAACCATGTTTAAAAACCCCACATTAGGTTACATGGAGGCGCTGGGTCAGTGTGGGATGCTTTTTAGTGAGTTGGTGCAGACTTAATGGGCCGAATGGTCTCTTTCTGCACCATAGGGATTCTATGATTCCATAATTCCATGTTTCTAGGATTGCATGATTCCAAGATTCTATGATTCCATCATTCTATGATTCCATGATTCTTTCTAAGATTCTATGATTTCATTATTCTAAGATTCCATAGTTCTCTAATTCCATCATTCTATGATTCCATAGTTCTATCATTCTATGATTCCATGATTCTGTGATTCTATTACTCTACAATTCCATGATTCTATAATTCCATGCATCTATAATTGTACAGCTCCATGATTCTGTCATTCTACTATTCCATAATTCTATCATTTTGTGATTCTACGACATCATGACTCCATGATTCTACAATTCTACAATTCCACGATTCTATCATTCGATGATTCCATAATTCTATGATTTGGTAATTCTATGACACGAAACGTTAGCGCTGCATTCTCTCTTTCTTCACAGATGCTACCAGAGCCCGCAGAGTTTCTCTGGCAGTTTCAGTTTTCCCCTTGAGATTTCCAGTGTTGGTTTTAATCATAGGGAAGTCGAGGGTGGCGGGAGAAAGGAGGCAGGGAGGTGGAGCTGGGGATGACCAGATGAGTCACTGGCTCTGACAATGGAGCAAATAGCCTGCTCTCATTCTCACGGCTTCCTGATGAAGAGTCTTATCTTTTCTCTCTCTCCTCCCTGTGTGTGTGTCTGTGTATCTGTGTGTGTGTGTCTGTGTATCTGTATCTGTGTGTGTCTGTGTATGTGTGTGTCACTGTATATATATGTGTGCCATTGTGTCTGTGTATCTCTGTGTGTGTATATGTGTGCCTCTGCATCTGTAAGTAGGGGGATGGTGCTGGAAAAGCACAACAGGTCAGGCAGCATCCCAGGAGCGGG
>NC_057757.1:4249135-4295153 GCF_004010195.1 Chiloscyllium plagiosum
TGCCTGAGACTGTGTGTGTGAGAGAGCGTGTGTGTGAGAGTGAGTGTGTATGAGAGAAAGTGAGTGTGTGTGTGTTTGTGTGTGCATCTGTGTATCTGTGTCTGTGTACCTATGTGTGTGTGTGTATCTATGTGTGTGTGTGCATGTGCGTCTGTGTATCTGTGTGTGTGCCTGCATGCGTGTGTCTGTGTGTGTGCGTGTGTGTATCTGTGTCTGTGTGCCTATGTGTGTGTGTGTGTGTGTGTGTTGCAGTGTGTGGGAAGCCCAGTAACCCACTGGTCTTCGGTGAGAGGATCCTGAAGGGCTCGGTGGCGAAGAGGGGCAACTTCCCGTGGCAGGTGCTGTTCCAGAAACCCCGGGGGGCTGGGGCACTCATCTCAGACCAGTGGGTGCTGACAGCTGCCCATGTGGTCCACAGGATGTCGGGATTGTCCATGATCGCGGGTATCACCGACACCAGGAAGGCGAGCGAGGGCACGCGGCTATTCGCCGACGGGGTCTTCGTCCACCCGGGCTACCACCCCCCGCAGGACGACGCCTACGACTACAACAACGACGTGGCCCTTGTCCGCCTGAGGTCCAAGCTCCGGCTGGGAGCCGACCTGTCGCCCATCTGTCTGCCCGGCCGCGATGCCCGCCACGCCCTGCCCACCGGCAAGGTGGGGCTGGTCTCCGGCTGGGGGGTGACCGAGAACGACACGCTGCCCGAGCAGCTCATGTACGTCCGGCTGCCGGTCAGGGAGCTGAGCGAGTGCCGCGAAAAGACGGCCGGGCTCCGCGTCACCGTCACCGACAACATGATCTGCGCCGGCGACCAGTCGGGGGCGGACAGCTGCCAGGGTGACAGCGGGGGGGCCTTTGTCTTTGCCCGCCCCAAGCCCCGACGCAACGAGTTCTTCGTGGGCGGGGTGGTCTCATGGGGGGTCAACTGCGGCACGTTTGGCTTCTACACCAAGGTGGCCAACTACCTGGACTGGATCGAGAAAACGATGAGGGAGAATGAACCTCTTCCCTCGCCTAGCGCCGGGTCACTGCCCTGAAATCATGCTTCGGGGCCCGCGGTGAATTAAAACCTAAATGGCGTGCTCTCTGTGTGTGTGTGTGTGTGTGTGTGTGTCATCCCATGCTCCGCACACATTCGCGGTTTGGGGTGTGACCTGCCTGCACTGCATTCCTCTCTGGCCACTCTGTCCAAGTCCTCCTGCCACCTCCCCGCTTCCTGCACACTGCCCACCCCTCTGCCGAAAGTCATACAACACAGAAACAGACCCTTCAGTCCAACCAGTCCATACCGCAAATTAAACTAGCCCCACCTGCCTGTTCCTGGTCCATAGCCTTCCTGTCCAAATGTCTCTTAAACATTGCAGTTGTAACCCACTGATTCCTCTGAAAGCTCATTCCACACACGGAGCACTCTCTAAAACCTTGCCCTTTATGTCTTTCTAAAATCTTTCTCCGCTCACCTTAAAAATATCCCCTACCATAGAGACAAGATAACCACAATTTTATCTTCTCGTTGCTTTACAAACTTCTACTAGGTTGCCTCTCCACTCCCTAAGCTCAAGTGATAAAGGTCCCAGCCTATCCAGCCCTTCCTTATAACTCAAACCTTCCATGCTTGGCAACATCCTGGTGAATCTCTTCTGAACCCCCTCTCCAGCTTAATAATATCCTTCCTATTAGCAGGGTGACCTTTCTTAGTCTCATCTGCAGACTTCGTAACAATGCCTTCAGTTCCTTTATCCCAAATCTTTAATATAAACGTGAATAGTTGTGGTCCCAACACGGACCCTTGTGGAACCCCACTAGTCACTGCTGCCATCCTGAAAAAGACCTCTTCATACTTACTCTCTGTCTTCTGCCAGTCAGCCAATCCTCTATCCATGCCAGGACCTTGCCCAAAACACTATAGGCTCTTGTCTTATTTAGCATCCTACTATGTGGCACCTTGTCAAAGACCTTCTGGAAATCCAAACACATCACATCCACTAGCTCTCCTTTTGTCTAACTTGCTCATTACCACCTCAAAGAAGACTAATAGATTTGACAGGCATGATCTGCCCTTGATGAAGCTGTGCTCACTCTGCCCTATTATACCATGTACTTCAAGTACTTTGTAATCTCATCCTTATAAATGGGCTCTAAATTTTTACCAATGACTGAGGTTAAACTAATGGTCCTATGATTTCCTGTCTTCTGCCTCCATTCCTTCTTAAGCACATAGACATGTGTACACACACTCTCACTCACTCACATTCACACATAAACATAGACGCATACACATAGAGACATACATACATCCGCACACATTCACACATCCACACACATACACACACGGACATAAATCTCACAGACTCACATTCAATCTCACTTGCAAACATACACACCATTCTGATTTGGAAATACATCACTTCACTTTCAGTGTCTCTGTGTCAAAATCCTGGAACCCCCTCCATCATGGCACTGTGTGGGTGTCCCCACACCACACCGGACTACAGCGGTTCAAGAAGGCAGCTCACTCCCGATCTTCTCCAGGGGGCACTGTTGAATTAATCTTTATTGGTCTCTCTCTTTTTCACACACACACTCACACACAAATTCACAAACGTACATTCACGTGCACACTCACACAGACAGCACATATATACACACATACACACAGATAAACACACACACACATAAGCACACACATACACACAGAGATACACATTCCCACACGCACACAGATTCTCACACACACAGGTACATATACACACACGCACCCTTTCTCTCTCTCTCTCACACACACACACAGATATACACACACTCCCACATGGGAGCACATACACAATCCCTCTTTCCCAATAACTCTGCTTTTTTATATATATATTACTCCCAGGTATCTGTCAAACACCTTGCTAAAGTGTGCCTCTCAAACCGTTTCCAGCACCTTATCCAATGGGTGGGGTGGGGGTTGGGAGGTCAGTCTGACTGAAAGGTGGTGGGGTGGGGGGGTGGGAGGTCAGTCCATTTCACTCTCGATGTAACCAAAGCTGTGCTATCGACCTGACTGTGTTGACCTAAAGACTGACGGACCCATCAGAATAAATATGTGTGCAATCCCGGAAGAATTCTGGCTGATGTTGTTTGGACATTGACCTCGGGGGAGGATGGGGGTTTTTGCTCTCGAAGCTGCGGTCTGGTCGGTGTTTTTGCAGCTGACTGGAATCTCCGCCAAGCCAGGCTGAGCTCTCACGCTTTCTCATGTGCCGTGCAGCTGGCAGTGTGGTGCTGTGGTGAGTAAGGCTGCTCAGTGTTGATGCCGGAGTAACTGGTCCCTGGGCTTTACCGGCTGCGTCAATGGACGTAGTGACCGCCTTCCTTTGTAATGGGATCGAATCCGTCGACCCGGAAAATTGCGCCCCCAGCTTCTACCCTGTTGTGGCTTTTCCCTCACTCTTGGGACATGGACGTCACTGGCTGGATCTTGATTTGTTGCCCGTCCCCAGTTGCCCCCTGAGAAGGTGGAGGAAGAGCTGAACAGTCTCCTTGAACCTATTCCAAGTCCAGATTGTCAGCTAGAAACCAATTCTGTTCTTGGGTGAAAAGGGAAAGATATAAAAGGGACCTAAGGGGCAACCTTTTCATGCAAAGGGTGGTGCGTGTAGGGGATGAGCTGCCAGAGGAGGTGGTGGAGGCTGGTACAATGACAACATTGAAAAGGCATCTGGATGGGTATATGAATAGGAAGGGATTGGAGGGATATGGGCTGGGTGCTGGCAGGTGGGATTAGATTGGGTTGGGATATCTGGTCGGCATGGACGGGTTGGACCGAAGGGTCTGTTTCCATGCTGTACATCTCGATGACTCTTGACTCTATGATTACAGAACACAGTCTTATGTGTATGCTTTCTACCTATCTCTCTCAGACTATTGACAATCTCTACTCTTAAGTGCTCTAGGTAGTGAGCTAAATACCACTGTATCTTAGGAGCAGGATTAGGCCATTCAGCCCCTCAAGTCTGTTCCGCCATTCAGTGAGATCATGGCTGATTTGTGGCTGAACTCCATACATACCTGACTTTGGCCCATATCCCCTTATACTGCCACTTGACAAAAACATATTGATCTCAGATTTAAAATGAACAACTGAACCAGTATCCACTGCTGTTTGTGGGAGAGATTTCCAAATGCCTACCACTCTATCAGTGCCATAGAGTCATAGAGATGTACAGCATGGAAACAGACCCCTCGGTCCAATTCGTCCATGCCGACCAGATATCCCAACCCAAACTAGTCCCACCTGCCAGCACCCGGCCCATTTCCCTCCAAACCCTTCTTATTCATATACCCATCCAAATGCCTCTTAAATGCTGTAATTGTACCAGCCTCCACCACTTCCTCTGGCAGCTCATTCCATACATGTACCACCCTCTGTGTGAAAAAGTTGCCCTGTCGGTCTCTTTTATATCTTTCCCCTCTCACCCTAAACCTATGCCCTTTAGTTCTGAATTCCCCAACCCCAGGGAAAAGACTTTGCCTATTTGTCCTATTCATGCCCCTCATAATTTTGTAAACCTCTATAAGGTCACCCCTCAGCCTCCGAGGCTCCAGAGAAAACAGTCCCAGCCCGTTCAGCCTTTCCCTATAGCTCAAACCCTCCAACCCTGGCAACATCCTTGTGAATCTTTTAGATTAGATTACTTTACAGTGTGGAAACAGGCCCTTCGGCCCAACAAGTCCACACCGATCCGCCATACCCCTAACCTAACACTATGGACAATTTAGCATGGCCAATTCACCTGACCTGCACATCTTTCGACTGTGGGAGGAAACCAGAGCACACCCACAGGGAAAATGTGCAAACGCCACACAGTCAGTCGCCTGAGGCGGGAATTGAACCCGTGTCTCTGGCACTGTGAGGCAGCAGTGCTAACCACTGTGTCACCCGTGCCACTCCACATAACTTTCCTGAACCCTTTCAAGTTTCACCACATCTTTCCGATAGGAAGGAGACCAGAATTGCACGCAGTATTCCAACAGTGGCCTAACCAATGTCCTGTACAGCCGCAACATGACCTCCAAACTCCTGGACTCAATACTCTGACCAATAAAAGAAAGCATAAGAAATGCCTTCTTCACTACCCTACCTACCTGTGTCAAAGTGCTTCCTAACATCTCTCCTGACCCGAATTCTCAAACGATGTCCCCTGAGATCTAGAATCCCAAAGCAGTAGAAGTAATTTATTTTTAGCTACCCTGTCTTTTCCTGTTCATTTCTTTCAGGCGTCTATCGCATTATTTCTTAAACGTCTAAATTCTGGGGAAAGTAGGCTGAAATTTGTATCATCTCTCCACATAACTTAATCCTTGAAATCCAGAAATCCGTCCTGTAAACCTCTGCTGTATTCTCTCTCAGGCCAATGTATCCTTCCTCAGATGTAGTGTCCAGATTTGTTCACCATACTCCCAAGTGGGGTTCAACCAGGCCATAACTGCAGCATAACTTCAATAGAGTCATGTGCAGTCATAGAAATACACAACATGGACCTTTGATCCAACTCGTCCATGCCAACCAGATATCCCCACATAATCTAGTTCCATTTGCCAGCACTTGGCCCAGATTCCTCTGAACCCTTCCTATTCATATACCTATTCAGATGCTTTTAAATGCTGTAATTGTACCAGCCTCCACCACTTTCTCTGGCAGCTCATTCCATGCATGCACCACCCTCTGTTGAAAAAAGGTGCCCCTTAGGTCCCTTTTATATCTTTCCCCTCTCACCCTGAACCTATGTCCTCTAGTTCTGGACTCCCCCACCCCAGAGAAAAGACCTTGTTTATTTACCCCATCCATGCCCCTCATGATTTTATAAACCTCAATAAGGTCACCCCTCAGCCTCTGATGCTCCAGGGAAAACAGCCTCAGCCTATTCAGCCTCACCCTATAGCTCAAACCCTCCAACCCTGGTAACATTCTTGTAAATCTCTTCTGAACCCTTTCAAGTTTCACAACATCCTTCCGATAGGAAGGAGACCAGAATTGCGTGCAATATTCCAAAAGTGGCCTAACCGATGTCCTGAACAGCCACAACAGTCTCAACTCCTATACTCAATACTCTGGTCAATAAAGGAAAGCATACTAAATGCCTTCTTCACTCTCCTATCTCCCTGTGACTCCATATCCTTGTGTTTGAGTCCTTTAGGTATAAAGACCAGCCTTCTGTAGGCTTTCTCAATTATTTCCTGCAGCTATTTATGCCTCTTTAAAGATTCACGGACTTTAACTTCACACCATCTCAAAATTTCATTTATGGATGTCTTGTGAAAATGGGGTCAGGGATCAGCAGTGACCTTCATTCCTCACTGTCAATAGTTTGTAACATTTGTCAAAGAGGGAGTGTCTGGAAGGCCTGGAGAACTTTCAACCTTGGGTTGGTGAGCAGTGAGGAACATGCTTACAACGCCGTTGTCAAACAGTCACTACCACCAGTCAACGAGAGACGAGGCTCCCACCCCCGCGATGGTCAATGGAGTCACCGTCATTGAGAAGCTCCATCCTTGAGAGTCCGCCATTGACCAGGCAGCGAACAGAACCAATGGCTATTGGTTCAGTGGTTGACTCAAAGGAAGTTCTCCTACCTCTAAGCCAACCAGTCTTCGTTCAAGACCACCCTCAGGAAGTGATGGCCAGCAATGAGGGGCTGTACGGTGGCTCAGTGGTTAGCACTGCTGCCTGTCAGCACTAGGGGACCCAGGTTCAATTCCAGCCTCAGTGTGGGGAGTTTGCAAGTTCTCCCTGTGTCTGCATGGGTTTCCTCCAGGTGCTCCAGTGTCTGCCCACAGTCCAAAGATATGCAAGTCAGGTGAATTGGCCATGGTAAATTCACCATAGCGTTAGGTGCATTAATCAGGGTTAATTGTAGGGGAATGGGTCTGGGTGGGTTGCTCTTCGGAGGGTTGATATGCACTTGGGCCAAAGGGCCTGCTTCCGCACTGTAGGGAATCTAATCTAATCGTCCAATCAAGTAATTATAAATGGCCATCTTGCAGAGGTGCCAGTGTTGGACTGGGGTGGACAAGGTCAGAAGTCACAATGTTATAGTCCAACACTTTCATTTGAAATCACAAGCTTTTGGAGCGCTGCTCCTTGGTCAGGTGACCTCTCACAAAAAAAAAGGTTACAGAGGCTAGGAATCTTGATAGAGGTGTACAACATGACGAAACGCATATGTAGAGTGGATAATCAGGTGGAATTGGCTATCATGAGGGGGCATAATTTTTACGATGATTTGAGGAAGGTTTTGGGGAGATATCAGAAGTAGGTTCTTTACACAGAGAGTGGTGGGTGTGTGGAATGCACAGCCAGTGGTAGTAGTAGTAGAGGCAGGTATATTAGAGACTTTCAGCAACTCTTGGATAGGCACATGGAAGTTAGTATAATGAAGGGTATGGAGGTTAGTTTGATCTCAGAACAAGATGAAAGTTCAGCACAACATCGAGGGCTGAAGAGCCTGTACTGTGCTGTACTGTTCTATGTTCTAAGTTCTAGGTAATTCACCTTCCTGACTGCCCAAGGTTGATCCACCATTAACAAGGCACGAGTCAAGAGTGTGAGGGACTACTCCCCACTTGCCCCAGATGGGGGCAGCTCCAACAACACTCAAGAAGCTTGACACAAATCAAGGACAAAGCAGTACCCAGCTTGATTGGCACCACATCCACTCCCTCCACCGCAAATCCCTAAGACCATAGGAAATTGGAACAGGAGTAGGCCATTTGGGTCTGCTCCACCATTCAATAGGATAATGGCTGATCCGACATTCCTCATATCCACGATTCCCTGACTGACCAAGAGTCTATCTCAACCTTAGAACAGGACTCTGCCCCCACAGGTCTCTGTGGCAAGGAGTTCCAAAGACTCAGAAACCCTCTAAGGGAAGAACTCCTTCCTCATCTCAGTCTTAAATCGGCTCCCCTTTATTCTGAGACTGTGCCCTCTGGTTAGGGGATTCACTCTCTCAGCATTGATCCTGTCAAGCTCCTTATGAGTCCTGCATGTCCGAATGAGATCACCTCTCATTTTTCTAAACGCCAATAAGTAGAGTCCCAACCTGTTTAGTCTTTGCTCACAAACAATCCCTCCACATCCTGGTCTCTATCGAGTCAACCTTCTCCAGCGAGCTCAGGAGCAGCAGTGTGTACCAACTACAAGATGCAGTGTAGAAACTCACCTACAAAAGCCTGATGTTGGAGGATGGAGATTTCTCAACAAGGTGGACATTTAAAGGAATACATGCGGGGGAGTCCCATCGCTGGTCATTGAGATGTCTTAACATCGGAAGTTTTGGTCAAAGATGCGGAACGTGATCTCAGCGAGTGCCTGTTCATTGTTGGCTCCAACAAGAGAAAACCCTGAACCCTGGAGAGAATTTCTGAGTCAACCACATCAGATGGATGTATCACTACCTGGTATGGCAACTGTACCATTCAACATCGGAGACAGTTACAGAGAGTGGTAAACTCGGCCTGTGCAATCACAAAGGCCGACATCCCATCCACAGAATCCATCTCCCAGGCCCGCTGTCAAGGAAAGGCCGCCAGCATTCTCAAAGATCCATCCCACCCTGGCAATAACCATCGGGGAGAAGGTACAGAAGCCTGAACACACGCACCAGCTGGTTTCACAACAGTTCCTACCCTACTGTTGGTAGAATACTGAATGGACTCACAAACTTTAACATTCGCCTGTACCTGTGTCTTTGTTTTTGCTACTGTTTACCTATTATTTACTTATCTATGTTACTTAACTTTGTGATCTGCCTGTATTGCTCGCAAAACAATGCTTTTCACTGTGCCTCTGTACATGTGACAATAAATTCAATTCAATTCAGAATGGATCCCTTTAATTCTGCCCCTTTATCTCCTTGTTCCACCCAGGGCTCTGCTCGTACTGTGGGGTTTAGGTGACGGGGCGTTGGCCGAAGCTAACCACTCTGGCGTTTATGGTGAGATTTATTTGACAAATTACCAACATGACGATGCTCGGGCGTGGGACATTGAGGTCCCACCGGGATTTGCTGTGGGATTTCACTTCCGCCACTTTGATTTGTCAGCATCTCCGTCATGTAAGCGGCACTATTTGGAGGTACCTCAACTATTTGTCCTGTTATATAGAGATGATGTTCCACTGTGTAGCTTATGGGCAAGTGCTGGCATAGTGGGCGCGTCACTGAGCTCGGAAATCCATGCCAATGTCTTGGAGGGCCAAGCGTTTGCAACTCCACCACAGTATATTGTGGAACTTGAATTCAATAAAAAGGAAATGGGGAATTAAAGCAAGACACAGTCAGCCCAGATGTTGTAAAAGCCCAGATAATAAAATCTGGGATTGAAATCGAGCATCAGTGATGTCGACCCAGATGATGTTATGTCGTCACATGGCCATCACTTCCTGAGGGTGGTCTTGAGGCCAGACTCATTGGCTCAGCGGTAGCAGAACTTGCATTGAGTCAATAGCTGAACCCAATAGCCATTGGTCCTGTTCATTGTCTGGTCAATGGCGGACTCTCAATGATGAAGTGGCATGGTGGCTCAGTGGTTGGCATCGCTGCATCACAGTGCCAGGGACCCGGGTTCAATTCTACCCTTAGGCGACCATCTGTGTGGAGTTTGCACATTCAACCCCGTATCTGCGTGTGTTTCCTCCAGGTGCTCTGGTCCACAGTCCAAAGATGTGCAGGCTAGAGTGGATTGCCCATGCTAAATTGCCCATAGTGTTCAGGGATGTACAGGTTAGGTGCATTAATCAGGGGTAAGTGTACAGTAACGGGGACTGGGTCTGGGTGGGATACTCTTCAGAGGTTCTTGCTGGGCTGAAGGGCCTATTTCCACACTGTGGGGATTCTCACTGATGGTGGCTTTCATTGGCCATGGTTGTAAAAGGTTTTGCTTTCCAAAGAGTAGGAGATGAGGACAAATGTCACACTCCCAGAGAGTGTGGAATTCTCTGCCACAGAAAGCAGTTGAGGCCAAAACATTGAATGTTATCAATTAGGAGGTGGATATAGTTTAGATTAGATTACTTACAGTGTGGAAACAGGCCCTTCGGCCCAACAAGTCCACACTGACCCGCCGAAGCGCAACCCACCCAGACCCACTCCTTTACATTTACCCCTTCACCTAACACTACGGGCAATTTAGCATGGCCAATTCACCTAACCTGCACATTTTTGGATTGTGGGAGGAAACCGGAGCACCCGGAGGAAACCCACGTAGACACGGGAAGAATGTGCAAACTCCACACAGAGAGTCACCTGAGGCGGGAATTGAACCTGGGTCTCTGGCACTGAGAGTTCAAGGGATCAAAGGGTATGGAGAGAACGTGGGAATGGGGGCTGAGTTGGATGGTCAACCATGATCCTGTTGAATGGTGAGGATCAGGGCTGAATAGCCTGCTTCCTTTCCTGTTTTCTGTTCCTCAACCCACTAGGGCTAATGTCTGACGCCCTTCCCTGGCCTCCACGTGACTCCAGGCCTGATATGAGCGACATTGAACAGCCTTCTGTGGGCCAAGAAATGCTGGCCCACCCAGGGACGCCGTCCAGCTCGTTAAAAACCGCCATAACGCTGACCACATGTCTCAACCTTCCTTGGTCTCCATCACTCCACCATTGGAGGCAGCCATTTCTTGGGAAAGCATGAGAAGTAGGAGCAGGACAAAGGCCATTTAGCCCCTTGAGAGTGCTCTGCCTTCAGCTTCCATGCCTGCTCATCTCTGGAATACCTACTAGAAACAGAGAATCAGACAACAGCACAAGAAATAAGAGATGGATTAGGCTATTCAGCCTCTTGGGCCTGCTATGTCATTCAAATTGATTGCTGCCAATCCTGAGTTTGGATTCTACTTCTCTGCCCATTCTCACATCCCTTAATTTCTCCCAAAAAGTTCCAGCTTTACATAGATTCAGCGATCAAGTATCGACAACACTCCGAAAGCTCGCCACCTTCTGAGGGAAGACATTTCTTCCTATCTCAGTCCAAAATGATCAGCCCCTTGTCCTGAGACTATGCTGCCCACCCTTCCATGATTTCGATTCCCCAATCAGTAGAGACAACCCCAATGCCATCTCAACATCTGCCGTGTCCAACCCCTTCGGAATATTGTGGGTTTCAATGAGATCACCTCCCTAGGACTATTAAACAGACTGTTAACTTAGCTCACTATTACTCCTGAACATGGGGTCCTTTTATTCAGAGCCTTGTAAGATAGTTTCCTCTCTGGCACCTCCATTCCTTTCAACTTCTGGAATTCACTTCAAAACAAGTCATGACTTCATGGTCAGTCATCGAGTCCTAGAGTTAACAGCATGGAAACAGATCCTTTGGTCCAACTTATCCATGCCAACCAGATATCCCAAATTAATCTAGCCCCATTTGCAAGCACTTGGCCCATATCTCCCCAAACCTTTCCTATCCATATACCCATCCAGATGCCTTTTAAATGTTGTAATTGTACCAGCCTCCACCACTTCCACCGGCAGCTCATTCCATACACACATCACCCTCTGTGTGAAAAAGTTACCCCTCAGGTCTACCTCTCCCTTCCCAATGTATCAGAGTGTTTCAATACACATTTCAACTCATCGAGTCTGTGCCAGAAAGATTTAAGATGAATACAACTATTGGAGAAGTGTTCATGCACACTCTAGACTGCGTTCGCATATACAGGTAGACGATCTTTTATCCGAAATTGCCAGGCCCGGCTGGGTTAACTGTATGCACGCCAAACAACCTTGTTAATGGGAAAAAAACTTCACAAAAAAATTTTTGGATTTCGGAGCTTTTAGGATTTTGGAACTTCAGATAACGGACCGTCTACCTGTACTAACTGCAACATACGACTGTTGTGGATACTGTTATTCACAGTACATGCGTTGCTATAGCGCCTCTCACTCAAGGAACTTGTTTTCCTTTCCCTCTCCCTCTCTCTCTGTCTGAGTTAGAAAACCCAAGTCGGCTGATATTTGACCAAGTCGCTCCCTGGGAATAGCTACCCATGTGCGGAGCCACTCCAAGGTTTTGTGCATGACAAACCATGGCCTGACCTCCCATTCTGGAAGTCACTACCACACACCAGACCACAGATGCCTATACAGAGAGAGAAGAAATAAGAGGGAACACTGCCTGGGAATGGCAGGGGGAGGAAATTGCTTGTCACTTAACTTCTTGGTCATGTTCACTGTTCAAGAAAACTTTCTGACCTTCATTATCCTTTTTGTTTTGAAAAGCCAGACCTTCACAGGATAAGACGTTAAAATCCACTTTTTCTCTACCTAAGATTCCAAACAGTACTAATCGATTTTGAGACTTCACAAAGAGATTGATAGCTGGGAGTGAATGAGAAGCTCCAGCTGACATTAAGCGAGTGTTTTACCCGTCTTCTCCATGCTTTATACCAGGCTTTCGCTGGGAGACAACGGCTGGGCAGACTTTGCGGCAACAGAACCTTAATCCAACTGCACCTTCCAAGCTCAAAATTGACAACCTCCGGTAACCACATTGTCAAATTGCGCGTGCGTTGCAGGTCGACCAATCAGAAGAGCAGACGGGGATTTACCCTGTTTTATGAAACTGTTGGTAAGGTGATATTAAGGCAGCATGGTTTTAATATACTGGATGCAATTCCCAATTTGTTGGGTCGAAGCATGAGAGGCAGGTGTCTTTAAGGACTGGGAAATTCACCCGTCCAACCCCAGAGGCAAGCCCGCTTTTGAAGAGCCATAGCATACCTACAATGTAGAAGCAGGCCAGTTGGCCCAACAAGTCCACACTGACCCTCTGAAGAGTATCCCATCCCGACCCCTTCCACTACCCTATTACCCCACAAGTCCCATGAATAATGCACCTAACTGACAACCCTGAACACTATGGGCAATATAGCTTGGCCAATTCACCCTAACCTGCGCATCTTTGGACTGTGAGAGGAGGCTGGAGCACCTGGAGGAAACCCACGCAGACACAGGGAGAATGTTGCTAGAAAAGCACAGCAAGTCAGGCAGCATTCGAGGAGCAGGGAAATTGACATTTCGGACAAAAACCCTTCATCAGCTGCCTGACCTGCTGTGCTTTTCCAACACCACTCTAATCTCCAGCACTCATTTTCATCAAATGGAGCACGTGCAAACTCTGCACAGACCGAGGCTGGAATTGAACCCAGGTCCCTGGCACTGTGAGGCTTAGCATCAAGTGTCAATCGACCTCTTAAATGGCCACCCAACTGGCCAATCACACTCAGCCCCCATTCCTCCATAGGGCTGTGATCCAACCCCACCTACAGCTGCCACCCAATCAGAGGGTGACGGAAAGGGGTGTTCTTGACAGTGCACCGGAGCGCCCACATGTAAGGCTCAGGTTGCTAGTGGAACTGCAGCGTTGGAGATGCACGTATTTGGTGATGAGGGTTGTGGGCGTGGGTGGGGGTGGGTGGGGTCTTAAGAGAGATGGATGGAGTCAGAGGCAAGCCGAAGTGGCAAACCTCCCCACCACCCCCTCCCACCCCCCCACCCCCACCCCTTCCAATTCCATGGTGAGGATTTCCCTCGTCCCCTCACAAGAGCTCAAGGGTATCGCCCCTGGGTCGGCCCACCCAATTATTTGCCCCATCAGCCTCACCCCTCCCCCACCACAAACCCCTCTCCCCTGCCCCCACCACCACTACTTATGTTGTTGTTCTCTTATCCTGATAGGGTCAGAGTTGGACACTGTAATTAATATTGCTACCTCATGTCTCTGGTGACTGGCTTCGATTCTACCCTAGGGCAATGACCTGTGTGGAGATCGTATGGTCTCTGCATGGGTTTTCTCCAGGTGCTCCAGTTTCCTCCCAGGATCCAAACATATGCAGGTTAGGGTGGATTGGTTGTGCTTAAATGTCCCATAGTGTCCAGGGTTTTGCAGGGGGTGGGGGCTGGATTGGCAGTGCCAAATTGTCCCATAGTGTCCAGGGATGTGCAGGTTAGGGTGGATTTGCCATGCCAAATTGTCCCATAGTGTCCAGGGATGTGCAAGTTAGGGTGGTTTGGTCATGCTAAATGTCCCATAGTGTCCAGGGTTTTGCGGGGGGGAGGTGGATTGGCAGTGCCAAATTGTCCCATAGTGTCCAGGAATGTGCAGGTTAGGGTGGATTGGCCGTGCTAAATTGTCCCATAGTACCCAGGGATGTGCAAGTTAGGTGGGTTAGCAATGAGGGTGACAGGGTCTGGATGGGATGCTCTTTGGAGGGTTGGTGTGGACTTGAGGGGCCCAATGGCTGCTTCCACACTGTAAGGATTCATAGAATTCTCTTGGGAAGATTCTGAGTGCTCCCTACTCAAAATCTGAACTGCCTGGGCTGTTAAAAGATGGATTTCTTTCTGGTCCATCAGGACTCCCTCTGCTGGTACAAATGGGTGGCAGCCTTAAGTGGGCTAGTTCTCAATCCACCATAACTGGGGAAGGACTGAGAACGAGATGGCACAG
Source organism: Chiloscyllium plagiosum (assembly GCF_004010195.1). Taxonomy (NCBI): domain Eukaryota; kingdom Metazoa; phylum Chordata; class Chondrichthyes; order Orectolobiformes; family Hemiscylliidae; genus Chiloscyllium; species Chiloscyllium plagiosum. The sequence goes on from NC_057757.1 coordinate 4,263,635, forward strand.
ATTTGAGGTGATTGGCAAACCAGACGGTGACGAGACAGCGAGAATTGTTTCTTCACCTTGATGAATGGTTAAGATCTGTAATGAATGGGAGGTAGAATTGAATCTTTGAGGATGGAATCAGATTAGTATGTGAAATGAAGAAATGTGCAGTGTTGCAGGGAGAATGGCATTATGTCAATAGTTCCTGCAGAGAGTCAGCACAGGGGAGTCGATGGTCTTGTGGTGTTATTATTGTTAATCCAGAGACCCAGGTAACACTCTGGGGATCCAAGTTCAAATCCTGCCATGGTAGATGGTCAGGATATGTGGAATTAAGAAGCTAATGATGATTATGAATCCATTGCTGATTGTTGGAAAAACCCACCTGGTTGACTAATGTTCTTCAAGGAAGGAATCTGCCATCCTTACCAGGTCTGGCCTACATGTGATTCCGGACCCACAGCAATGTGGTTGACTCTCAACTGCCCTCTGGGGCAATGAGGGGATGGGCAATAAATGCTACCTGGCCAGCGACACCCTCATCCTGTGAACTAATAAAGGAAAATAAAAACAAGTTAAATAGCCTCTATCCTGGTAACCGCATTCTGAAATGGATTGTTAATGGAGAAACATGCCAACTTTTCCCCCTTTCAACCAGATATTGATGAATGTGGCTTTCGTTCAAAAGTGGAGTCGGTATGTGACCATGTTTGCCACAATTATATTGGAGGATATCGGTGTTACTGTCATCATGGATACAGTCTTCAGAGCGACAAGAAGACATGCAAAGGTAATGTGGACATTAAGTGATGTCTCACAATTTCAATACGGTACACCCTTTAGAAGACACAGTTGTGAAGGTGTGATGGTCCCCACCTTAACTGAGACAAGTTGAAGCATAGTGTGCCAAAGGGAATGTCTTGAAGAGGGCATTCAGCCATAGAGAGTCATCGAGTCATCGAGATGTACGGCACAGAAACAGACCCTTCGGTCCAGCCCATCCATGCCGACCAGATATCCCATCCCAATCTAGTCCCATTTGCCAGCACTTGGCCCATATCCTTCCAAATCCTTCCTATTCATATACCCATCCAGATGCCTTTTAAATTTTGCAATTGTACCAGCCTCCACCACTTCCTCTGGCAGCTCATTCCATACATGCACCACCCTCTGCGTGAAAAAGTCGTCCCTTCGGTCTCTTTTATATCTACCCCCCTCCCAACCCTAAACCTATGCATCCACACCAGGGAAAAGACCTTGTCCATCTATCCTATCTATGCACTTCATGATTTTATAAACCTCTATAAGGTCTCCCCTCAGCCTTCAACGTTCCAGGGAAAACAGCCCCAGCCTATTCAATCTCTCCCTGTAGCTCAAATCCTCCAACCCTGGCAACATCCTTGTAAATCTTTTCTAAACCTGTTCAAGTTTCACAACATCCTTCTGACAGGAAGGAGACCAGAATTGCACGCAATATTCCAACAGTGGCCTAACCAATGTCCTGTACAGCTGCAACATGACCTCCCAACTCCTGTACTCAATACTCTGACCAATAAAGGAAAACATACCAAACGCTTTCTTCACTATCCTATCTACCTGGGACTCCACTTTCAAGGAGCTATGAACCTGCACTCCAAGGTCTCTTTGTTCAGCAACACTCCCTATGACCTTATTATTAAGTATATAAATCTGCTAAGATATGCTTTCTCAAAATGCAGCACCTTGTATTTATCTGAATTAAACTCCATCTGCCAATCATCAGTCCATTGGCCCATCTGATCAAGATCCCATTGTAATCTGAGGTAATCTTCTTTGCTATCCATTACACCTCCAATGTTTGTATCATCTGCAAACTTACGAACGATTCTTTCTATGTTCACATCAAAATCATTTATGTAAATGATGAAAAGTAGTGGACCCAGCACCGATCTTTGTGGCACTCCACTGGTCACAGGCCTCCAGTCTGAAAAACAACCCTCCACCACCACCCTCTGTCTTCTACCTTTGAGCCAGTTCTGTATCCAAATGGCTAGTTCTACCTATTTTTCATGAGACCTAACCTTGCAACCAGCCTTCCATGGGGAACCTTGTTGAACGCCTTACTTAAGTCCATATAGATCACATCCACCGCTCTGCACTCATCAATCCTCTTTGTTACTTCTTCAAAAAACTCAATCAAGTTTGTGAGACATGACTGCCCACGCACAAATCCATGTTGACTATCCCTAATCAGTCCTTGCCTTTCCAAATACATGTACATCCTGTCCCTCAGGTTTCCCTCCAACAACTTGCCTACCACCGAGGTCAGGCTCACTGGTCTCGAGCTCCCTGGCTCGTCTTTACCACCCTTCTTAAACAGTGGTTCCACGTTTGCCAACCTCCAGTCTTCTAGCACCTCACCTGTCACTATCGATGATATAAATATCTCAGCAAGGGGCCCAGCAATCACTTCCATTGTTTCTCACAGAGTTCTAGGGTACACCTGATCAGGTCTTGGGGATTTATCCACCTTTCTGCATTTAAAGACATCCAGCATTTCCTCCTCAGTAATATGGACATTTTTCAAGATGTCAACATCTATTTCCCCACATTCTATATCTTCCATGTCCTTCTCCACAGTAAATACTGATGCAAAATACTCGTTTAGTATCTCCCCCATCTCCTGCGGCTCCACACAAAAGTCACCTTTCTGATCATTGTAGGACACTATTGTTTCCCTAGTTACCCTTTTGTCCATAATGTATTTGTAAAATCGCTTTGAATTCTCCTTAAATCTATTTGCCAAAGCTATCTCATGTCCCATTTTTGCCCTCCTGATTTCCCTCTTCTAAGGATTCACTCGATCTATCCTGTCTATACCTGACATATGCTTCCTTCTTTTTCTGAACCTAGCCCTCAATTTCTCTTGTCATCCAGCATTCCCAACACCTACCAGCCTTTCCTTTCACCCTGACAGGAATATACTGTCTCTGGATTCTCGTTAGCTCATTTCCCATTTTCCAGCCGTCCCTTTACCGGCAAACATTTGCGCCCAATCAGTTTTTGAAAGTTCTTGCCTAATACCGTCAAAAGCCTTCCTCCAATTTAGAACTTCAGCTTTTAGATCTGGTCTATCTTTTTCCATCACTATTTTAAAACGAATAGAATTATGGTCGCTGGCCCCCAAGTCCTTGGGCCTCTACTGTTTGTAATTTTTATTAATAACTTGGATGAGGGGATTGAAGGATGGGTCAGCAAGTTTGCAGACGACACAAAGGTTGGAGGTGTCGTTGACAGTATAGACGGCTGTTGTAGGCTGCAGCGGGACATTGACAGGATGCAGAGATGTGGCAGATGGAGTTCAACCTGGCTAAATGCGAGGTGATGCATTTTGGAATGTCGAATTTGAAAGCCGAGTACAGGATTAAGGATAGGATTCTTGGCAGTGTGGAGGAACAGAGGGATCTTGGTGTGCAGCTACATAGATCCCTTAAAATGGCCACCCAAGTGGACAGGGTTGTTAAGAAAGCATATGGTGTTTTGGCTTTCATTAACAGCGGGATTGAGTTTAAGAGTCAGAGGCGGGTTCTTTACACAGAGAGTTGTGAGAGCATGGAATGCATTGCCATCAGCAGTTGTGGAAGCAAGGTCATTGGGGACATTTAAGAGACTACTGGACATGCATATGGTCACAGAAATTTGAGGGTGCATACATGAGGCTCAGTGGTCAGCACAACATCGTGGGCTGAAGGGTCTGTTCTGTGCTGTACTGTTCTATGTTCTATGTTCTATGTTCGAAGTGCTCCCCCACTGACATCCCAGTTACCTGCCCTGCTTTATTTCCTAAGAGTAGGTCAAGTTTTGCACCTTCTCTAGTAGGTACATCCACATACTGAATCAGAAACGTTTCTGGTACACACTCAACAAATTCCTCTCCATCTAAACACTTAACACTATGGCAGTCCCAGTCTACGTTTGGAAAGTTAAAATCCCCTACCATAACCATGCTATTATTCTTACAGATAACTGAAATCTCCTTACAAATTTGTTTCTCAATTTCTCTATGACTATTCGGGGGTTGATAATACAATCCCAATAAGGTGATCATCCCTTTCTTATTTCTCAGTTCCACCCAAATAACTTTCCTTGATGTATTTTTGGGAATATCCTCCCTAAGTACAACTGTAATGCTATCCCTTAATAAAAACGCCACTCCTCCTCCTCTCTTGCCTCCCTTTCTATCCATCCTGTAGCATTTGTATCCTGGAACATTAGGCTGCCAGTCCTGTCCATCCCTGAGCCATGTTTCCATAATTGCTATGATATCCCAGTCCCATGTTCCTAACCATATGCCCTGAGTTCATCTTCCTTCCCTGTTAAGCCTCTTGCATTGAAATAAATGCAGTTTAATTTATCAGTCCTATCTTGTTCTCTGTTTTGTCCCTGCCTGCGCTGACTGTTTGACTTGCTTCTGTTCTCAACTGTATCAGTCTTACTATCCCCTTGGGTCCCACCTCCCCACACCTTACTAGTTTATATCCTGCCAGAAAGCTCTAGCAAATCTCCCTGCCGGTATATTAGTCCCCTTCCAATTCAGGTGCAATCCATCCTTCTTGTACAGGTCACTTTTACCCCAGAAGAGATTCCAATGATCCAAAAATGTGAGTCGTTCTCCCATACACCAGCTCCTCAGCCAGGCATGCATCCACTCTATCCTCCTATTCCTACCCTCACTAGCTCATAGCACTGGGAATAATCCAGATATTACTACCATTGAGGACCTTCTTTTTACATTCCGGCCTAACTCTCCATATTCTCCAGCATCTCATCCTTTTCCCTTCCTATGTCCTTGGTCCCAATGTGTACAATGACCTCCTGCTGGTCCCTCTCCCCCTTGAGAACATTCTGCACCCTCTCTGAGACATCCTTGATCCTGGCACCAGGGAGACAACACACCATTCTGATTTTTTGTTGCTCATCACAGAAACATCTGTCTGTGTCTCTGACTGGAGAGTCCCCTAATACACCAACTTCCCCCTCATTGTATTAGAGCCAGTCTTGATACCGTAAACTTGACTGTTCATGCTACATTCCCCTGAGAATCCCCCACTCCCTACATTTTCTAAAACAGCATGTTTGTAATGGGGATAGCCACAGAAGACTCCTGCACCAACTGCCTACCCCTCCTACATTTCCTGGAGTTAACCCGTCTACCTGACTGTTTCTGCGGCTTTTCTCACTTTCTATAACTGCCATCCATCACATCCCCTTGCTCTTGTAAATTCCTCTGCTTCGAGCTGTCGCTCCAACCGATCCATTCGATCTGATAGGATTCGCAACCAACGACATTTGTTGCCGATATAATCCTCAGTAACACGTAAACTCTCCCTAAACTTCCACATCCAACAAGAAGAGCATATCACTCGACTATAAGCCATTTTTTTTCTTCTTCCAACCAAAGACCCAGAAAATATCACTGTCTTATTCCTCCTGGCTAACTTAATACTTATGACTTCAGAGACATATCTCAATAAAACATCGAATCAATAAAGAACCCACTCTACTCATATTGTAGATTTACCCCAAGGCCTCAGTTAAAACTATCACTTATCTCTTTCTGTACTGTGACCTCTCCCAACAGGGTCCTCCAAGATTAGTTGTGAATTTCACTGTTTGTTAATTTTCCCAGACGGACTCCGATGTCCAGAGGTACATGAAACCAAACACAAAGGCAGTAACTGTGCAGGTTCACTGCTGTGTCAGTTAGCAGTGTGTGTCTCCCATTCTCTCTCTATCTCTCTCCCCTGCACAGACCATGTGTTTCCTTTGTCTGTCCTTCTCCCTTTCAAACATGCTGTTGTTTTGACTTTCATTTTTCTCCAAAGTTCCAAAACAATGCAACAGCATATAAAACAGTAATTGCTGCTCCTGGAATTCGAGGAAATCACCTCCAACACCTAAAATACCTCAAAAAAGGAGCAGCCTGTTACAGCCGGAAATCTTTCCCATCCTCCATCCCCACTGAGTCTTCTCTGCCATTCAATCATAGAGTCCCACAGCATGGAAACAGACCCTTCGGTCCAACCAGTCCATGGCGAACATAATCCCAAACTAAGCTAGTCACTTGCCTGCTCCTGGCCCATGTCCATTCCCAGCTGGTATTTTTCTCAACCCCATTCTTCTGCCTTCTCTCTTTTTACCCTTGCCCCCTTTATTAATCAAGAACCCACCAATTTCTATCTTCAAGGCACTCAATGACTTGCCCTCCACAACCCTCTGCGGTCATGAGTTCCACAGAGTCCCCAGCCTCTGGATGAAGAAATTCCTCCTCATCTCTGAGAACATAGAATGGAGAACGCTACAGATAGTACAGGCCCTTCAATCCACGATGTTGCGCCGGCCTGTGAAATCTGACGCCCATCTAACCTGCATCGTTCCATTATTATCCGCATGTATGTCCAATGCCCATTTAAATGCCCTTAATGTTGGTGAGTCTACTACTGTTGCAGGCTGGTCGCTCCATGCCCCTACTACTCTCTGAGCAAAGAAGCTACCCCTGATATCTGTCCTAAATCTATCACTTATCTATCTCAGTGCTAAAGCATTGCCCCTTCACTCTGAGGCTGTGCCCTCGGCTCCTAGTCTTTCTGACCAGTGGAGACCCCTTCTCCTTGTCCACTCTATCCAGACCTCTTGGTTCAATCAGATCCCCCTCACCCCCATCCTTCTAAACCCCAGAGTCCTCAACCGTTTGCCATATGACAACTCTTCATCCCCGGGATCATTCTTGTGAACCCCCTCTGGACACCCCCGTCCAAGGCCAGCACACCCTTCCTTAGATGTGGGGTCCAAAACTGCTCACGGTATTCCAAGTGTGGTCTGACTAGAGCCTTATACAGCCTCAGCAGTAATTTAACAATGCAGTTGGTGATTAATTCTCGCCAGTTTTAGGATAAGATTTATAGACAGTGCCATTGGTATGGCCAGATGAGCAGGCCAAGGGATCAATGGAATGAACGCTTGGCGGTTTTCTGTTCCAGTCATGGACTGTGGTCCCCCTCCTGATCTCGAAAGTGGAAGCTACGAGTACATCACCAAGCGGGACGAGACCCTGCTCCATTCAGTCGTCAGATACAAGTGCAAGGAGGTGTATTACACAATGGTGGGCGGAGGAGATGGTAAGGCACGTGGATGCGGGGAGGTGATAAGGAGGGCAGGCACACACACACACACACACTCAGACAGACGTGCACACACGCACACACTCACACACACAGACACACACACACGCACACTCTCAGACAGACATGCACACACGCACACACTCACACAGACAGACATACACACACACTCTCTCAGACAGACGTACGCACACACACACAGACATACACACGCATACATACACACACACACACGCATTCACACAGACAGACATGCACACACACACAGACATACACTCACAGACACACTGTTAGACAGAGATGCACACACACACTCGCACAGACAGACATATATATATACACACACACACACTTTCACACAGAACATACTCTCACACACACAAACTCACACACAGGCAGACATATACAGAAATACACACACAGATGCACACACACGCACTCAGACACACACATAGATAGACACACACAGACGCACACACTGCCAGGACTCCCCCAGCTACCCAGAGAGATGTGGAAATGGATATCAGAGAAGCCCACCCGTGTTCTGTACAGCAAGATCCAACAAACACTTTGTTGCCATGGCTTTTCTGGCCATTGGCTGCCTAAAGTGTGAGTATGTGTGGGAGGGGAGAGAGGTGGCGGGGAATGTTAGAGCAGGGAGGGTGATGCATTTCGGGTGAGCCGTCACCACTCCCTACCTTTCCTGCAATGGCATGGAGGTGGGGGGGGGAGGGTCGCGAGAGTCGGTCTGGATGTCCCCCCCCCCCCCCCCCCCCCATCCCACCCACCCAGCCTCTGGAGACAGGCTTGGGCCCACGTCCAGGCTCTTTGGCATGTCCGCAGGCTCGATATACTTTGGCTCGTCACCTGCTGAAGAGGTGCCCCACCTTTTAATGTCCCTCTCTCTGTTATTTCCTCCCCTTCTGTCCTCCTCAGGGCAGTATACCTGCCAGGCGAACGGGAAATGGATGAATAGCGAATCAGGTGACGCCCTCCCATCGTGCAAGCCAGGTGAGTGAATGGCACATTCCACCATCCCTTCAACATGGGCAATGCCATCCTTCCAAAAGATGCCCCTCATTATTTTGTAATACCACCGGGACCTTGGCAGCAATAACAGAATAAAAGGATAGGGAGAGAGGAAGGGAATTGGAGGGAGAAATAAGATATAGCACCCACATTCTTCTTTCCAATTCTGGGGGTCTCTGTGGCCTTTCACTCCAAGGGCACCTGGGTGCAAATGTGGGTTTTGTTCTCTACCCATCCATCATTGCCCGTCCCCAATTGCCCCCTGAACTCCGCAGCTTTTCCAGGCCATTTCAGAGTCAACGCCATTAGCGGCAGGGCCTGGAGTCACCTCTAAGGCCACAGATGTCCATCCCAACAGCGCATTGACGAACCAGATAGAGTTTTCCAACAGCACTCCATGATACGGCCAGTGCCCAAGGCGAGAGTTAGATCCCAGATTTAATCAGATCAAATAACGACAGTTGCCCTCGGTGAGATTCGAGCTCAGGCATCCGTAACCATTAGCCTGGCGTCTCTGGATGACTGGCCTGTTGGTACTATCACTGTAGGGGAGGGAACGAAATTCCGGCGATGTGTAAAAAGAGGCAGATGATCTGCCATTGCCAGCGCCTGGTGAGATAGGATAGGCCATTCGGCCCCTCGAGCCAGCTCTAACCTTCAGTAAGATCATGACCGATCTGATTGTGGGTTGACTCCCATGTTCCCAGTCACCCCACTGGTTCCCATCTCTCATGAGAATCTGACTTAAAAATACTCGATGAACCCACCCCTCTCCACTGCCTTCTGAGCACCAAAGACACATAACTTTCATTGTTCCTTCAAAGTGGAGTCGCAGGTAGACGGGGGGGCTGCGGTGGGGGGGTGTCAGTGGGGGAAAATGGCTTTTGGTATGCTTGCCTTTATTGGTCAGTGCATTGAGTACAGGAGTTGGAAGGTCATATTGTGGCTGTACAGGACATTGCTTAGGCCACTTTTGGAATACTGCATTTAATTCTGGTCACCCTGCTACAGGAAGGATGTTGTGAAACTTGAAAGAGTTCAGAAAAGATTTACAAGGATGTTGCTGGAACTAGAGGGTTTGAGCTGCAGGGAAAGGCTAAATAAGCTGGGACTGTTTTCCCTGGAGTGTCGAGGGGTCGGGGAGTCCAAAACTAGAGGGCACAGTTTTAAGGTGAAAGGGGAAAAGATGTTAAAAGGGATCTAAGGGGCAACTGTTTCACGCAATAGGTGGTATGTGTATGGAATGAGCTGCCAGAGGAAGTGGTGGAGGCTGGTACAATTGCAACATTTAAAAGGCATCTGGATGGGTATATGAATAGGAAGGGTTTAGAGTGATATGGGCCACTTGCTGGCAAATGGGACTAGATTAGGTTGGGATAGTTGGTCAGCATGGCTGGGTTGGGGCAAAGGATCTGTTCCTTGTGTTGTACATCTCTATGACTCTGTAACCGTCTGAGAGAAAGATCGCTTCTCCTCTCTCTCTGCCCTGACAGGAAAACCCCTCGTTCTGAACCAACAGACAAGGGCCTGCCGCTTTTCCCCATCCACCTTTTCGAATCTGCTCAGAGAGTCAACTCAGTGGAGATCTTACTCTGGGACTGCGCCCAAATTCCCCATTTTCTGCCAGTGAGCTTCGGTCCTGTTGCCCTCTGGTCCCTGAACCTATCGCAACCTGGATACAATCATTTCCTTTGTAATGTGTAGGTACGAAAGTCAGAGATAGGAACAAAAGGAGGATTTTGTTTGTTGAGTCATGCAGGACAGAAACAGGCCCTTCAGCCCACTGTGCGTGTGTGCTAACCCATAAGCACCACTCAGTACCATTTACCTGCTCTTCATCCATAGTTGGCTGACATTTAACTTTTCGCTTCTTCAGTGTTATGTGAGCCGCCACCATATTCTTAGGCTGAGCCTTCCTCATTCCTATCACCCTCTGAGTGAAACCATAATCCTCTCAGTCCTCACCTTAAACTTGTGCCCTCTGGTCTCAGACAAAGGTAAAACATTCTCACCCTCTGTCCTGTCTACGTTGCTCATAGTTTTGGATAATGCAGTCAGATCTCCCCTTCTCAAGAGAAAACAAACTCAGCCTATCCTTATGACTGAGACTTTCCAACCCAGGCAACATCCAGGCAAATCTCCTCTGCATACTCTTGAATGAGACTGTCTCCTTCCGATAGTGTCTCGACCAGAACTGCACACAGTATTCCACCTGTGGCCGAACCAATGTTTTGGGCCGGTATGGTGGCTTAGTGGTCGGCATTGACACCTCACAGAGCCAGGGACCTGGGTGCGATTCCAGCCTCGGGCGACTGTCTGCGTGGAGTTTGCACATTCTCCCTGTGTCTGTGTGGGTTTGCTCCATTTCCTCCCACAGTCCAAAGATGTGCATGTTAGGGTGGATTGGCCATGCTACATTGTCAAGAGTGTGGTACTGGGAAAGCACAGCAGGTCAGGCAGCATCCAAAGAACAGCGTGATCAATATTTCGAGCAAAAACCCTTCATCAGGAATTTTGTCCAAAAAGATTTTTGGGTTTTGCCTGAAACATCAATTCTCCAGTTCCTCGGATGCTGCCTGACCTACTGTGCTTTTCCAGCACCACACTCTCAACTCTGATCTCCAGCATCTAGAGTCCTCACTTTCACAATGGTGTCCAGGGATGTGCAGGTTAGGGTGGATTGGCCGTGCTAAATTGTCCCATAGTGCCCAGGGATGTGCAGATTAAAGTGGTTTGGCTGTGCTAAATTGTCCCATAGTGCCCAGAGATGTGCAGGTTAGGGTGGATTGGCCATGCTAAATTGTCCCATGGTGCCCAAGGATGTGCAGGTTAGGAGGGATTGGCCATGCTCAATTGTCCCATGGTGCCCAGGGATGTGCAGGTTAGGAGGGATTGGCCGTGCTCAATTGTCCCATAGTGCAGGGATGTGCAGGTTAGGGTGGATTAGTCATGGGAAATGCAAGGTTACAGGGATGGGGTGGGTCTGAGTGGGATGCTGGTCGGAAGGTAAGTGTGGACTCGATGGGCCGAATGACCTGCTCCCACACTGTAGGGATTCCAATCAATGATATTAACATCCTTCCTGTAGCATGGTGACCAGAATTGTACACATCACCTGTGGGAGATGATGAACTAGCTCTATTATTGCTGGACTGTTAATCCAGAGACCCAGGTAAATGTCTGGAATTAGGAATTTAACGGTGATCATGAATCCAAATGTCGGAAAAACCCATCTGGCTCACTGATGTCATTTAGGGAAAGTGACTGCCATCCTTACCTGGTCTGGCCCACATGTGACTCCAGACCCAGAGCAATGTGGTTGACTCTCAACTGCCCTCTGGGGCAATAAATGCTGGTCTGACCAGCAACGCCTTCCTCCTGTGAATGAATAAAGAAAAATAAACTCCAACTGCGACCTTACCAATGTCCTGTACAGCCACGACATGACATCCTTCCAGGAGAAAGTGAGGACTGTAGATGCTGGAGATCAGAGTCGAGATTAGAGTGGTGCTGGAAAAGCACAGCCGGTCAGGCAGCATCAGAGGAGCAGGAGGGTCGACATTTCGAGCATAAGCTCTTCATCAGGAATGTCCTTCCAGTCTCAGTGACATCTTTGTGTATCTTCTCTGCCCCCTTCCCATGTTAATAAGATGCTTCCCACAGCAGAGCGACCAAAACCGTATGCAGTGCTCCCGATGCGGCCTAGCTCACGGCCTGCCCAATTGCAATGTGACGTCCCTCCCGCCTCTCGGAAAACCTTTTCCGCCCCCCCCCCTCCTTTGATCCCAGTCAAACGACAATCTGGGATATCCGGGGAGCGAGCCCTCTCCGAATTGTGACTCTGGGTCACGACCCCACTACCCCCTAACTCCCCCACCCAATCACGGTTCCACCGTACCACCGCGATATCCATAACATTCTCTCCTCTCCTCGTTGGCAGTGTGCGGGAAACCAGCAGTGCCCCCATCTCTAGCCCAGCGTATCCTCGGAGGGCACCCGGCCGAAGTGGGCAGCTTCCCCTGGCACGTGTACTTCGAGAGCACCGTGTGTGGCGGGGCCCTTGTGTCTGACCGCTGGGTGCTGACCAGCGCCACGTGTGTGGAAGGCGCCGGGGGTGTGCTGCGCCTGTTCGCCGGCGGAATCGACCTGAACTCCCCAGAGGGCTGGCGGGGCCCGCTGGAGGCACGGCAGATCGTGCGGCACCCGAGCTTCGGCGGGCGCCGAGCCGGCTTCGAAGGCGACGTGGCGCTGGTCAGGCTTGGGAGCCGGGTGGAGGCCGGGCGCCACCTCTCGCCCGTCTGCCTGCCCTCCCGGCGTTCCGGCTCCCGACCCGCGGCGGGCAAGGTGGGCTACATCTCAGGGTTCGGGAGGACGGAACGCTTCGCCCAGAGCGACGTCTTGATGTTCGCCGCTGTGCCGGTGGTGGAGGAGGTGCGGTGCGGGAACCTCTCCTCCTCCGCCCGCCACGGTGGTGCCCAGCTCACCAACAACATGCTGTGCGCCGGGAGCCCAGGCATCGATGCCTGCACGGGTGATGGTGGAGGGGCCTACGTCTTTGAGGACCCACTGAAGCCTGACACCTACTATGTCGCCGGGATAGTGTCCTGGGGGATTCAGTGCGGGGCTTATGGGATCTACACTAACGTCATCAACTACCTCGACTGGATCGAGAAGACGATGGCTGAGGAGGGCGATGGTCAGAACTGAATTCTCCCCCGGGATAAGCTGCACTGGAGCTACGCGATATCGCTTACCAATAAAATGCCTCTGATGAAAAAGAAACATGAGCCCTTCTTTCTGCTGCATGTTTCTGCTGGGTACACTGCTTTTGGACATCTGAATAGACCCCTCAAATCTAATGTCACTCTTTGCGGGCCTTCTTTGCAGTTGCATTTCTCTGTTCTGTCACCCTCTGATCATAGATATAAAAAGGACCTAAGGGGCAACTTTTTCACGCAGAGGGTGGTACGGGTATGGAATGAGCTGCCAGAGGAAGTGATGGAGGCTGGTACAATTACAACATTTAAAAGGCATCTGGATGGGTATATGAATAGGAAGCGTTTAGAGGGATATGGGCCAAGTGCTGGCAAATGGGACTAGTTTGGGTTGGGATATCTGGTCAGCATGGACGAGTTGGACCAAAGGGTCTGTTTCTGTGCTGTACAGCACAATGACTCTGTGACTCTTTGTTTGCTGCAGTCTGCCCATGCAACACGCAAAACAAAACTTTCCACTGTACTCAGGTGCATGAGGCAATAATAAATCAAATGGGCCAGGAATTGTGAATGAGGTTGGTCCAACCATTTAATACAATCTTATCTCAGTCCCAACTCCTTTTCCACCCGTTTCCTGTTAAAACCCTGTCTCCTCCTTACGTTTCCCAGCTTCCACTGCACTCTGGGCAAGTGAATCCCACAGATTCCTGACGTTTTGGAAGAAGTAATCCCTCCCCATCTCTGTTTTAAATCTGCTGCCCCCTTACCCTAATACCCCCACCTCTTGGTCTAGAGTGTTGCACATGAGGAAACACCCTCCCTATATCTAATTTGTCAATGCCCTTTTAGCAACTTGTAGACCTCAATCAGATCTCCCCTCGTCCTTATTCACTCGACAGAGAGAGAATCGGCCTAAACTCCCCAGTCTCTCCCCATAAGACAAACCCCTCGTCTCTGGAATCAATCGAGTGAGTCTCCTCTGAACGGCCTCCAATATAAATAACCCCCTCCTCAAGTTGGAGACCAAACCTCTTATGGCCACCTCAACTCTTCCTAATTACCCTTGAGCAATAAAAGTCAAAATTTCGATTGCTTTGACTATCCCATTTCTCCTGACAACCTGAACACCCACTCCGAACCTGATCCTTTGATAGGTGGATCCGGGAACGGGAATGTGATCCATATTCCCGGATCAACCATTCCCGGATATCCATCTGGAGAGTCTGCAGAGTCCGAGCCTGTGCTGCGTGATGCAAGACCTCACTGCTACACTGCCTTCAAAGGCATTGGATTTCTATCTTGCGATTGCAATCAGCTTTGAATGGCTCTGAAAATGCAGCCAATAATCTGATAAAGCTGATCGTGAGGGAGGTGAATACAATGGGCCAGTGTGTTGGCAACTTGTCCAACAGAGCATGAGCTCCAACGCAGATCACAAGTCCTGCTTGGACAACCCGAGAGACTACGTGTAATGAATTTGACATTTTATTTCTCCAAGAGCAGGTCAGAGGTTACAAATCCTACGGCGAGTAACTCACCTCCTGACTCCCCAAAGCCTGTCCACCATTGACAAGACACAAGTCAGGAGTGTGAGGGAATACTTCCCACGTGCCCTGGATGGAGGCAGCTCCAGTCCCAGTTGGGAAGCTTGACACCATCCAGGGAAAATGTAGACTCCGCTTGGTTGGCATGCATCCACTCCTTCCAATGCCAATGCTCAGTAACAGCACTGTGTACCAACTACAAGATGGCACCCCGTTAGCTATGATTCCTATCTGATCGCTGCTGGTAAAGGGGCATTGGGTCAGTTGAGGTGGTCCATGCTCACACGTAAAACATTAAGGATATTTGTATGTAACATTCACCCCACACAAGAGCCCTGTGTCCACCTCCTTCAATATTCATTCCGCTCTACCACCGATATCCAGCAGTGTGTACCATTTACAAGACGCACAGCATCAACTCACCAGAGCTCCCTCGGACATGACTTTCCAAATCCATGACCTCTGCCATCAAGATAGCAAACATAGAGGGTCACCTTTGCACACACGCATTCTCCCCGCCCAAATCACACACTTAGAAATATCTTGGTACTCATTCACTGTCACTGGATCTTATGCCCAGTAATATCAGGCAGATATTTTTTATTCATTTGTGGGACTTGAGCATCGCTGGCTGGCCAGCATTGGTAGCCCATCCCTATTTGCCCTTGAGAAGGTGGGGGTGAGCTGTCTTCTCGAATCGCTGCAGTCCACTTAATATGGGTGTGACTTTCTAGTGATTGATACAAGTGAGCGGCTTGCTAGGCCATTATCAGAGGACAGTTGAGAGTCAACTACATTGCTGTGGCTTTGGAGTCACATGTAGGCCAGACCAGGTAGGGATGACAGATTTCCTTCCCTAAAGGGGGAATTTTTCCAGACAATTGTTTCATGGTCATCGGTTGACCCTTAATTCCAATTTTTTAAAAACTGAACTCAAATTCCACCATCTGCCCTGGCAGGATTTGAAACCAGACTCCCAGAATATTATGCAGGGCTTTTGGATTTAATAGCTGAGCAATAACACAACTAGGCCACTGCCACCCCTTCAAGGACAGGCCTCAAAGTTACCTTGTTATGAGTGGCAGTGGGATGGGTGCTAAATGCTGGCTGGACCAACAGACCTGAAAGCTCAGAAATACTTCAGGAACTAAAACACGACTACTGAGCTTAAACACATGCAATTAACCCTCCAGGCAAAATCTTGCTCTTCACAACCACGGACTGTGCTTAAGCAGTTCCATTGCAGTTCCAAGCTCTTGGCAAGAACATTTTCTCTGGTGATGCTGACCTATTTTGACCCAAACGTCTCACTGCTTGAGCTGGTCACTTCCAGCAGGCCCTGGTGGGAAAGCTGTGGGCTTTATTGCTAATAGAAACCTTGATTAAAGTGTGGAGCAGCACAGGTCAAACCCCAGGCCTAACCCTAACCCTAACCCTAACAATAACCTTAACCATAACCCTGGCACTAACCCTAACGCTGACCCTAAACTTAATCCAAAGCCTAGACCTCGCGCTAAACTTAACCTGAAATGTGAACTTATTCTTAACTACCCTAACCCTCACCCAGAAACTAACCCTAACCCTAACCCTGTCCCTAACCCTAACCCTAACCCTAACAATAACCTTAACCATGACCATGACACTAACCCTAACGCTGACCCTAAACTTGACCCAAAGCCTAGACCTCACGCTAAACTTAACCTAAAATGTAAACTTGTTCTTAACTACTCTAACCCTATCCCTGACACTAACCCTAACCCTAACCCAACCCTAACCCTGACACTAACCCTAACTGTCCTGGAGTATTAACATAATCTTCCCTGATGTTACTATCATCCATATCCTTCTCCTTTGTAAATACTGATGCAAAGTATTCATTAAGGACCTCACCCACCTCCGCTGGCATATATTCCCTCCTTTTTCCTTGAGTGGACCCACCCTCTTCCTAGCTGCCAGTTTCCTCCTAATATATGTTTTAAATGTCTTGGGATTCCCTTTAATCTTACTTGCCAAGGACATTTCATGGCCCGTCTCAGCTCTCTTAATTCCTCATTTGAGTTCTCCTAACCCTATCTTTGATGCTAATCCTAAGTGCAACCCTAACCATAAACCTATCTCTGACACTCACCCTAACCCTAAACCTATCTCTGACACTAAATCTAACCCTAACCCTACCCCTGATACAGACCCTAGTTGTAAAGCTATCCCTGACACTAACCCTAACCCTATCTTTGACCCTAACCTTAACCCTATCCCTGATACTAACCCTAACCCTAAACCCTATCTCTGAAACTAACCCGAATCATAATTCTATCCCTAACCCTAACCCTATCCCTGACACTAAACCTAACTGCAATTCTATCTCTGACATTAATCCTATCTTAACCCTAAACCTAATATTCATGCTAACCCTAAAGCTAACCCAGTATGGTGGTCTCTCGACCCAGCATGGTGGTCTCTCGGAGGACTAGCGTGACAGTCTCTCATCCTGTGTGGTAGTCTCTCGACCTGGTGTGGTAGTCTCTAGGCCTGGCATGTCAGTGTCTTGGCCCAGCATGGCGGTCTCTCGGCCTGGGTGGTGGTCTCTTGGAGGACTGGTGTGGAGATCTCTCAGCCTGGCATGGCCTCAGCCTGCACTTCTAGCCTGGAGATGATTCCAGAGCGGTCTCCTGGCCTCAAGGTGAAACCCAGCATGGTTTGGAGTCAAGGCCAATCCACCCTAACTTGCACATCCCTGAACACTGTGGGCAATTTATCACGGCCAATCCACCCTAACCTGCACATCCCTGGGCACTATGGGACAATTTAGCATGGCCAATCCACCCTAACCTACACATCCCTGGGCACTATGGGACAATTTAGCATGGCCAATCTACCCTAACCTACACATCCATGGGCACTATGGAACAATTTAGCATGGCCAATCCACCCTAACCTGCACATTCCTGGACACAATGGGACAATTTAGCATGGCCAACCCACCCTAACCTACACATACCTGGGAACTATGGGCAATTTAGCACAACCAATCCACCCTAGCCTGCACATCCCTGGACACAATGGGACACTTTAGCATGGCCAATCCACCCTAAACTGCACATCCCTGGACACTATGGGACAATTTAGCACGGCCAATCCACCCTAACCTACACATCCCTGGGCACTATGGGCCAATTTAGCATGGGCAATCCACCCTAACTTACACATCCCTGGACACAATGGGACAATTTAGCATTGCCAATCCACCCTAACCTACACATCCCTGGGCACTATGGGAAATTTAGCACAGCCGATCCACCCTAACTTGCACATCCCTGGACACTATGGGACAATTCAGCACAGGCAATTCACCCTAAACTGCACATCTTTGGACTGTGGGAGGAAACCGGAGCACCTGGAGGAAACCCATGCAGACATGGGGAGAATGTGCAAACGCCATACTGGATGCAGACTGGAGACAGGGTGCCAGGGCGGACTGGGTTGGAAGGGCTGTTGATCTGAACCTTTCGTTTCTCTATTTCCTCATTTATTCTGGTGACCTGTAATACTGGACATTTTACTTCCTTATTTTTCTATATTTTTCTCTAAGAATTTGTCTTGAACTATCTGTGCCTTGTACCTAAGATGATGTCATAAGTGCGGTCTTTTAAACTTTACCTCTGATAACCGTGACAATAAAGCTTATTCTAATTCCAACCCAAGCCCAAGAATAGATTGTCGGAATTACTGATCTTACTGTCATATCTGCTTCTAATCAAATTATATCCCTCTTTGGAGGGATACAGTTGTTTTGGGAGCAGTTCAGAGGAGGTTCACTTGGGTAATCCCACAGTTGAGGAGTTTGACTAAGGAGGAGATATTGAGTGGAGCTTTGATCACGGTGTTCCAAACTGTGAGCAATCACAATGGTTAACACTGCTGCCTCACAGCGCCAGGGATCCGGGTTCGATTCCACCCTCGGGTGACTCTCTGTGTGGAGTTTGCACATTCTCCCCCTGTGTCTGTGTGGGTTTCCTCCAGGTGCTCCAGTTTCCTCCCCCAGTCCAAAGATGTGCAGGCTAGGGTGGATTGGTCATGCTAAATTGTCCCATAGTGCCCAGGGATGTGCAGGTTAGGGTGGATTGGCCATGCTACATTGTCCCATAGTGCCCAGGGATGTGCAGGTTAGGGTGGATTGGCCGTGCTAAATTGTGCCATAGTGCCCAGGGATGTGCAGGTTAGGGTGGATTGGCCATGCTAAATTGTCCCATAGTGCCCAGGGATGTGCAGGTTAGGATGGATTGGCCATGCTAAATTGCCTCATCGTGTCACAGGATTTGCAGGCTAGGGTGGATGGGCCATGTTAAGTTGCCGAGAAGAAAGTGAGAACGGCAGATGCTGGAGATCAGAGCTGAAAATGTGTTGCTGGAAAAGCGCAGCAGGTCAGGCAGCATCCAAGGAGCAGGAGAATTGACGTTTCGGGCACGAGCCCTTTTTCAGGCTCATGCCCGAAACGTCAATTCTCCTGCTCCTTGGATGCTGCCTGACCTGCTGCGCTTTTCCAGCAACACATTTTCAGCCCATGTTAAGTTGCCCCATAGTGTCACAGGGATGTGCAGGTTCGGGTGGATTGGCCATGTTAAGTTGCTCCATGGTGTCCAGGGATGTACAGGTTAGGGTGGATTGGCCGTGAGAAATAAAGGGTTACATGGATGGGATGTGTCTGGGTTGGATGCTCTTTGGAAGGGCGATGTGGACTCAATAGGCTGAATGGCCAGTTTCCACACTGAAGGGATTCTATAATTCTATTTACTCCCAAATCCTCCTTTGGTTAAAAAAGAAGGCGCCTATGTAAATGATCTGACTGAAACCATGAACCTTGTGATCTTTCCTGGCTATCTGCAAAATTACAATGGAACATTTTATCCCTTTGCATCAAGTTCTACGCTCCTTATCTTGAATGTCACAATGGTCCCCGTGAATAATTATTGGGCCAGGAGATGGCGAGGCAGGGTGGGGCCAACTCACCAACGTCTGACGTGGCATCCTTGAAGAATGAGGTCAAGCAGGGGCAGCGTGCAGTCTGGGACCTGAAGCCAATGATGAGACGTATAACAAAATCACAGCGTGGGGGAAGGGGAGCAATGTCTCCAAAAGGAAAGAACAGAGTGCTAACGAGAGGAGAAAGGATGGGGAAAAGGGCGCTGGAGCATTGAACCTGGATTTGTTGACTGGGAAAAGGTTCCCAGCTTTCTCTGCTCTGCGGCCAATGCCTTATCTTTTGGCTGACATTTCATCGCCTGTTGATTGACCCGTAACCAATCTGCCAGAGTGGCTGATTCATGGGCAGGGCAGAGTGTTAGCTGCTGGAAAGAGAGCCAAACATTGCTTGGTTGGGTGCAGGAGGCTAGTCAGAACTACTATATAAACCTGGAATTTCCAACATATAAATCACTTCAGCTAGAGGCAAACAGCTCACTGCAACCATGGAGTACCCGTGTGTGCTCCTCCTGGTCAGCCTGATGGCGGTGGTCATGGCAGGTAGGAATCAACATGCTTTACCTATCATTTTCTAAACTTAGACAATTCCATATCGGCTCTCGCAGCCTCTGGACGGAGCTCCAAGTGTCCAGTGTAGATCATGGACAGAGCTCACAGTCTCTGGACGGAGCTCCAAGTGTCCAGAGTTGACTGTGGACAGAGCTCACGGGTTGCTCTGAAGCCTTCAGACTCAGAGAGATATGTGTATATATAAATATTAGAGAGAGAGAGAGAGAGACAGAGAGAAATATTGGAGCTAGCCCCCCTTCAAACACAACAACGCTAAATGGCATTGAGAAACCATCTGCAGCCATAGGAGGGTTAGTAACTAGATCAAGCGTTTTGCTGGGGAATAGTGAAGTATTTATGGATGGGCAGGAGGGGAATCGTCACCCACTGAGTGGTTAGTTTCTGATACCAACAGCGTGGCTTTGATTCCCGCACTAGCTGAGGTTACCCATGAAGGGTTGAATCCAGATTGAATCAACCTTCTCAACCTTTCCCCTCGTGTCAGACGTGGTGACCCTCAGGTCAAACCCCCACTAATTGTCTCTCTCTAATGAGAGAGCTTTCCTCTGTTTGAGCAAGATAATAGCGAGTTTACCTTTGCCTCTGAACCAACAAAAATAATATCAATTCGCAATAGAAGCATTGAGATAATGGACAGTGCCATCAATGCCATTGAGATATTGCATAATACAATCTTGTACCCATCAGTTGTACCGTCCATGGTTCGGTTCATTACTCAGTGTCAACATCTCAAGTTACCTTCTAAATAGTTCAACGGGCAGAAGTAATGCCTTCTGGTATTCAGAAAAAAATTAGCATCGATTTTAGCATGTGACGTTTTGTATTGAAAATGTGGTACCTCCATTTCATAGCCAGAGACTGTGCTAACACTGCGTTTTTTTCTCCCTAGATGCTTTTCACTTAGATGGTGAGTATCTGAAGACAGAGAATTGATGCTGACTCCCCTTACCATGCATTAATTCACAAAATCATTTATTGAGATACAATCTTCCACAGTCCAGAGTTGCGCAGGTTTGGTAGATTAGCCGTGCTAAATTGTGTGAGTGAGTCCTTAAATCCTGAAAATAAATGCAGAATAAAGGGTTTTGTCGAACTGCAGCTTAACTTCTGCCTCCCTATATTGCAACCCTCTAAATCTAAAGGACAGAATTCCATTAGCTTTCTCTATTGTAAATGCAGCACATGACTCCCTCAAGCTTTGAACACAAAACATTAACAGGGCAAGCTCAATGAAATGAAGTGAGGTTTGTGAAATTTCACCCAGATTTGTGCCCGCATTTCGCTGAGTGGACAGGTGACAATATTATGGGGAGATTGCTGACAGATTAATAATCCAGAACTCCAGCCAATGTTGTGTGGACGTGAGTTGGCAGGAGCTGAAATTTATAATAAGTAAAAATCTGAATTCACACCGAGAGTTGGCCCCGATTGTCCCAAAACCCAGCTGGGTCACTAATGCTCCTTAAGGAAAGGAAATCTGCCATCCTTACCCAACCTGGCCTACACATGCCTCCAGACCCACATGGTTGATTCTTAAATGCCCTCTGGGCAATTGGGGATGGGCAATAAACATCAGCCTAGCCAGCGATACCCACATCTCACCAGCAACCTTCCAGAACCAGAAATGAACATAAACTCCATTCCCTATTTTTAGTTCAAGGTGATAATTACATCGATGTGATGGTGGAGAGAGATCATAGCATTTCTACACAGTGGAAGCAGGACTTTCAGCCCATTGAGTCTACACCGCCTGTCCGAACTGCTTCCCACCCAGTTCCACGTCCCAACCCTATCCCTGTAACCCAGTATTTCCCACGGCTAACCCACCTGACCCGCACATCCTGGGACAACTTAGCAGGCCCAACCCACCCTAACCTGCACATCCCTGGGCACTATGGGACAATTTAGCATGGCCAATTCATCCTACCCCACACATCCCTGGCCACTATGGGACAATTTATCATGGCAAATCCGCCCTAACCTGCACACCCCTGGGCACTATGGGACAATTTAGCACAGCCAATCCACCCTGACCTGCACATCCCTGGGCACTATGGGACAATTTAGCATGGCCAATCCACCCTACCCCGCACATCCCTGGGCACTATGGGACAATTTAGCATAGCCAATCCATCCTACCCCGCACATCCCTGGGCACTATGGGACATTTTAGCACGGCCAATCCACCCTAACCTGCACATCTTTGGACTGCAGGAGGAAACCGGAGCACCTGGAGGAAAAGCACACTGACATAGGGGAGAATGTGCAAACTCCACACAGAAAGTCGCCTGAGGGTGAAATCAAACCCAGGTCCCTGGTGCCATGAGGCAGCAGTGCTAACCACTGAGCCAACATGTCACCTCAAAGATGAATAAGGCAGCTCAAAGAAAGTTCACGAGGATAATCCACAGAGTGGAGGGATTGTCTTATAAGCAAAGGCTAAACAGTTTGGGACTCTACTCTCTGGAGTTTAGAAGAATGAGGGGTGATCTCATTAGGACATATTGGATTCTTAAGGGGCTTGACGGGGTAAAAGCTGAGAGGACGTTCCCCCTCATGGGAGAGTCTAGGACCAGAGGGCACAGTCTCAGAATAATGGGGCACCAATTTAGGACTGTGATGAGGAGGAATTTCTTCCCTCAGAGGGTTGTAAGTCTTTGGAACTCCTTGCCACAGAGAGCTGTGGGGGCAGAGTCCCCGTGTATACTGAAGTCTGAGACAGATTCAAAGGTTACGGGGAAAGGATGGGAAAGTAGATGTGAGAATGTTGAATCAGCCATGATCTTGTTGAATGACAGAGCAGGCCCGAGGGCCTGAAAGGCCTACTTCTGTTCCTATTCCATATGTTCTTACGATCTTGTAGTTCAAAGAAATGAGAATAAGCAACAATGCTTATCTGACATTTGAACAATTAACACCGATTCCTTTTCTGTGTAACACTGAACATTTCAGTTACTGAACCAATTGTGCCTAAGATATGAATTTTTAATTCTTTCTCCGCAAACAATGATCAAATCTTTTCCACCCAACAGGAAAGTACCCTTTCCATGGCTACGGTAAATATATTTATTGACAGAATTTATCACATTTTGGCTGGTTAGAAAATCATAGAATTATAATGCATGCACTCTGAGAGAAATCATCCACTATCCCCAATAACAAATCCCTTCACTGTCCCATCCCATGGATCATTGATAGCTTCATCCATCTCCCAAACTAGAAAGAGGTGAAAACTTCCATTGGTTGGTTTTACTGATGGAATACATTCATCTGACCGTCTCCCACTATTCTCTGGCACGAAATTCCATCAACTTCCGACACTGGATGTGAATATGGGAGGAATAGTTAGGAAGTTTGTAGATGATGCCAAAATTGGTGGTCTGGTGGACAGTGAAGATGATTACCTAAGAGTATAATGGGACCTTGATCAGGTGGGCCGATGGGCTGAGGGGAGGTAGATGGAATTTAATTTAGATAAATGTGAGGCATTGCACTTTGGTAAGACAAATCAGGGCAGGATTTATACATTTAATGGAAGGGTCCTGGGGAGTGTTGCTGAACAAAGAGACCTTGGTGTGCAAGTTCATAGTTCCTTGAAGGTGGAGTCGCAGGTAGACAGAGTAGTGAAGAAAGTATTTGGTTCACTTGCCTTTATTGGTCACTGCACTGAGTATAGTTCTGACGAAGTGTCACTGGACCCAAAACACCAACTTTAATTTCTCTTCACAGATGCTGCCAGACCTGCTGAGCTTTTCCAGCAACTTCTGTTTTTGTCATTGAGTATAAGAGTTGGGACGTCATGTTGCAGCTGTACAGGACATTGGTTACATCGCTTTTGGGATACTGTGTTCATTTCTGGTCTCCCTGCTATAAGAAAGATATTGCTAAACTTAAATGGGTTTATAAAAGATTTACCAGGATGTTGTCAGAGTTGTAGGGTTTGAGCTATAGGGAGAGGCTGAATAGGCTGGGACTGTATTCCCTGGAGTATTGGAGGCTGAGGGGTGACCTTATAGAGGTTTATAAAATCATGAGGGGCATGGATAGGATGAATAATCAGGGTCTTTTCCCCAGTGTAGGGAGTATAAAACTAGAGGGTGAGATGGTGACTTTCTTAACCCCTGTAGTCAGTTACAGTCCTTTTTAGGGGCAATTGACAGGCACTTAAAGAGCCCCATTTCATCACATGCCTACTCATCTGCCCTGCCCCCACAGAGGACAACACAAGGGGTTGGATTGTTGACTTCTAAACTGTAGAGATCTGCCCTGGAGGGTTAATGAAGGGTCAACTTCCCATTGTGGGACAATTGGAGACAGGGACATGGGGGAACACCCATTGTCCAAATCCTGGGGCATCTGGAATTAGGGAAGGAGGAATCTCCCATTGTCCAAATCCTGGGGCAACTGGAATTAGGGAAGAGAGGACCTCCTTTTGTCCGAATCCTGGGGCAACTGGAATTAAGGAAGGGGGAACCTCTCATTGCCTGAATCCTGGGGCAACTGGAATTAGGTAAGGGAGGGAATGACCCCCACCCCCCCCACCATTGCCCTAGTCTTAGGGTAATTGGAATTAGGGAGAAGGGGTGGACTTTGGAATTCTGTTCCACACACACCCTCTCAGAGGGTTGTGGATTCTCAGGCACTGAGTAAATTCAAGACAAACATTGGCAGATTTCTCATTGCTAATCATATCAAGGGACATGGGAGCAGCATAGCGAGGTAGATAATCAGTCACTGTCTAGAATGGCAGAGCAAACACAAAGGGCTGAATGGCCTTAGAGTCGTAGAGTCATTGATTGGCCCAGGTTAACAGTTCCCAATCAAGGATTTTGCAGTCAATGAGATCCACCCACTTCCAATCACTACAAAGGAAATGGCTGAACGTATTATTTTCCAATGAATTCTCTACAATGTTCAGTAACAGATCTGTTTCATTTTTCTCCAACAATGGGACCTGTTTATGGTCCAGGTAATGCCTTCAATTCCAATGATCAATCAATCTAAAAGTGATAGGAATAAAGAAAAAAAGCTAATCAATGAATGATTATGTTGAGTTTTTAGCCATGGACTAGATTCAAACAAGTCCCTGTTAAATTGTCCTAAATATAGTTTTGGCATCTGAAGGTACTGACAGGGAATGTCAGGACCGATCAATATACAGGGACAATATGAGCACACTATTCCAACGTTCAAAAGCCAAGGCATTTTGAACTGAGATGAGGAGGAATTCCTTCACTCAGAGGCAAGGGTGAATCTTTTGGAATTCTCTCCCCCAGAGGCTAGTGAAAGATCAAACATCAAGTAAATACAGGCCAGAGGTTTGAAGGTTTCTAAATTCTACTCATCTCAAGGGATGTGAGCGTGGTGGGGGAACGTGGCATGCGATAGATGATCAGCCGCGCTCTAAAATGGCAGAATAGGGTCAAAAGTCTAAACAGACTTCTCCTGTTCCCCATGTATCTATTATTTTAATGTTGCGAACAGAAACACAGCCCCCCAGATTGGATGATTCTGAATGATCCAAATGTTAAACCGATTGAGCTGAAAATGTAAATGTGCGATTGACTCTCTGCTGACACCGTTCATTAACACAATGTGTTTATTCCACAGGGAAAAGATATGATGATAAAGGTATTGTCTTTAAATGTATAAGTCGGTTACTGCAAAGGAATTGGGGCAGAGTCTGTGAGCAATAAACGGTTTTGATGACAGACAGACACTAACCCCGTTCATGTAACAATACCCTGAACATTAGCATTTATTGTTTTGTTGCAATGTTTTAAAGTGAGTGAAGTTTTCAATCTAACCATATTTGGTCATGAAACAGATACATTTCATCATGAGAAGATATATAAAGAAAAAGTGAATAGTTTAATATCTATGTGAAAGTTAGAAGAGATGAATAAATTGTCATAAAATTGGTAAGAATTCGAAAGTTCCCTGATTATTTCATATGGTAACTCCAGTCAATAATACGTTCCGTTCTGAATGAACCCCAGTAGTTGAATGGTGAAATACTGCACAGAGGCCAGTATCCCATCATCAAGTCACCCTTTATTTACATGTGGACAGCACATTGGCTGGGGTCAGTCAGCTCGGAGGCAGTCCCTCAAGTGAGGAGGTTCTGAATCTGCAGTTGAAATTTATCTCCCAGGGCTCCCTGATTGACCCAGGTTAAGAACCACAATCAAGGATTTCATAGTCAATGAGATCCACTTGGTCCCAACCACTCCAAGGCAAAGTGCTGAAAATATTACTTTCCAATGAATTCTCTACAATGTTCAGTAACAGATCTGTTTTGTTTTTTTTTCCCAACAGTGGGACCTGGTTACGGTCCAGGTAATGTCATTACTTCCATAGATCTGTTGATCTAAAAGTGGTAGGAACAAAGAAGTAGACCAATCAATCAATGATTGATTCTTTTAACAACATTTGGGTATTAACCAATTACATTTCATGAAGAGAAGATAAAGAGAAAATATGCAATGTGAATAGATTGGTATCCATTAAAACGTTAGAAGAGATGAATAAATTGCCATAAAATAAGTAGGAATTGGAAAGTTCCTTGAGCTTTTCATAGGGTAACTCCAATTGACCCTGGCAGAATAAGGTCAAACAGCTAAAGAGTTTTCTCCTGTTTTCATGTATCTTTTAATTCTGCAAAGTGAAACACCGACACAACCACCCGATGAAGGAGCAACACTCCCAAAGCTAGCGCTTCCAATTAAACCTGTTGGACTATAACCTGGTGTTGTGTGATTTTTAACTTTGTCCACCCCAGTCCAACACCGGCATCTCCAAATACAAGCACAGAGACTGTGTAATTCTGAATTAACCTTATTCGTTGAATGGTGAAATAACTGCATGGACACCAGTATCCCCTCACCAAGTCACCTTTTATTTACAGTACGTTGGCTAGGGCCAGCAGGTCAGAGTCAGTCCCTGAAGTGAGGAGATTCTGAATCTTCTTTTTTTTATTTTATTAAACAACTCACAGTTTACAAAACAATTAACATTAACAGTTGTACACAGAGAAACAGCAATTTTACAAGGGAGAGGAGCAACAAAGACAGGCCCCAAACCCCACCATTCAACCAGTTTTCAGGCAATGAGGACAAATCTCAAATCCCACATTTCATCAATACAAAACAGTAAGTACATATAAGACTGTCCAATTACATAAAAAACACTGCATAAAATACAGACCCCCAGCAAACCAGCAAGCCACCCACTCTAAGGCAGCCCAACTCTCCTGTTTATTTTTATTTTTCTTCTTTATTTTGTTTTCTCTATTCTCTTTTTAAATTTTTTTCTCTTTTTCACTACTGCCTAACTGTGGTTGTGCTTACTTTTTCTCCAGCACCCATGTGTGTGGGCAGGTGTGAGACATAGTGACAGACACAAGGTGTGCAAATCTTTAGATTAGACTCCCCAGAGTGTGGAAACAGGCCCTTCGGCCTAACAACTCCACACCGACCCTCTGAAGAGTAACCCACCCAGACCTGTTTCCCCTCTAACTAATGCACCTAATACTATGGGCAGTTTAACATGGCCAGTTCACCTGAACTACACATCTTTGGACTGTGTGAGGAAACCAGAACACCCAGAGGAAACCCATGCAGACACAGGGAGAACGTGCAAACTCCACACAGGCAGTCACCTGAGGCTGGAATCGAACATGGGACCTTGGTGCTGTGAGGCAGCAGTGCTAACCACTGAGCCACCACAGGCATTAGACTATTCAGTTTCCACTACCAGGAAGAAAAGAAACACCCAAGTGGCCAGTGGCAAGTAGTGGCCTTCACATCAAAGGGCAATGCTGTGTGATCAAACAGTGAAGGGGAGGGAAGGGATTAAATCAGCTTTCCTGTTTATTGGTTTCTCTCTCAGAGCTCACTGGATGTGGGCAGCTGGTCCAGAGACAGTCCCTTCCCATCTGACACAAACAAGGGGAGAGTCCTTGTACACACACACACGCGCTGATCCAGCTCCCTTAAGAGCCAGCTCTCAGAGTGAACAGAACCTCTGACATTCTTGTTTTTTAAATTCTTTTTTTCTTTTTTCTCCCCCCAAGTGCTTATTTTTTCCCCAGCACCCTTGAGTGTGTGTGCAGGTGTGCGACACAGTGAAAGACACAAAGTGCACGAATCTATATTCAGTTTCCACCACCAGGAAGAAAGGAAACACCCGAGTGGCCAGTGACAAGCAATGTCCTTCATATCAAAGGGCAATGCTGTGTGATCAAACAGTGAAGGGGAGGGCAGGGATTAAATCAGCTTTCTGGTTTATATCTATTACCCAGGGCTCCCTGATTGATCCACATTGACAAGCCCAATTAAGGATCTCATAGTCAATGAGATCACTTGGTCCCGATTACTGCACGGGAAAGTCCTGAAAATATAATTTTACAACTAATTCTCCAGAATATTCCGTAACACATCTGTTTCGGTTTTTTTCCTCCAACAGTGGGGCCTCTTTATGGACCAGGTAACATAATCAATTCCATAACATCTGTCGATCTAAATGTGATAGGTCCGAAAACATAGGCCGATAATAAATAATAATGCCAAGGTCTTAGCTATGAACTAGATTCAAACAAATCTCTGTTAAATTGTCCTAAGCCTGTTGCTAGTGTCGGAAGATACTGACGGTAATGTGTCAAGTCTCCATCAGGACTGGTCAATATCCAGGGACAATGTGAGCACACTATTCCACATTCAAAAGCCAAGTCATCTTGATCCTAGATGAAGAGGAATTTCTTCACTCAGAGGTGGGGAGGGCTGTATCTTTGAAATTCTTTGCCCAAGAGGCCATTGGAAGATCAGTCATTGAGTATGTTCAAGATGGAAACTTACAATATCTCCTCATATCCAGGGCTATGGGTATGGTGTGGCAACATGGCATTGAGATAGATGATCAGCCACACTCTAAAATGGCAGAATAGGATCAAACTGCTAAATAGCCTTGTCCTGTTCGCATGTATCCATCATTCTTTTAACTTTGTGAAGAGAAACGCAAATCCCCACACTGTGCAATTCTGAGTGAATCAAATGTTAAACCGATTGAGCTGAAAATGCAAATGTGTGATTGACTCTCTGCAAACCACTGTTCTTTGCTACAGTGTGTTTTTTTGCACTGGGAAAAGTGATGATGGCAAAGGTGCTGTCTCTCATTTTAGACATCGGATTCTCAAAAGGAATGAGGGTAGAGTGTGTGAGGATTAAACAGTTTTCATGACAGAGATACCAACCCCTTTCCTATAAAAATGCCCTGAACATTAGCATGTATGGTTTTGTTGCAAAGTATTAATTGGGTGAATTTTTATATTCTAACCATATTTGGCCATGGACCAAATACATTTCATTATGAGAAGATATAATGAAAATTGGCAATGTGATGAGATTGATATTCATTAGAAAGTTAGATGAGATAATAAATTGCAATAAAATCAATAAGAATTAGCAAGTGCATTGAAAATTTCAAATATTAACTGTAATTAATAACCTGTTCAACTTTGAACGAACCACAATTGTTCAACAGAAAGTGATGAAAATATAATTTTAACATTAATTCACTACAATGTTCAATAACACATCTGTTTTGTTTTTCTCCAGCAGTGGGATCTCTTTACACTCCAGGTAATGTCTTTAGCAGAAATGTTAGTCGTCAGCTACGCTTGAACACATCCCTGTTAAATTTCCTTAAATATATTGTTGCTTGCAAAAGATACTGATGTTATTGTATCAAATCTCCATCAGGACTAGTCAATAACCAGGGACAATGTGAGCACACCATCCCAATGTTCAAAAGCCAAGGCATTTTGAACTGAGATGAAGAGGAATTCCTTCACTCAGAGGGGTGTGAACATTTGGAACTGTCTTCCCCAGAGGCTGGTTGAAAATCAGTCATTGAGTCAGAAACTGTCAGATTTCCAACATCTCCTCATATCAAGGGTTATGGGCATGGTGAGGGAACATGGCACTGAGATAGATGATCAGCCACACTCTAAAATGGCAGACGAGGGTCAAGCAGCTAAAGGGCCTTCTCCTGTTCCCCATCGGTCTCTCATTCGTTTAATTCTGCAAAGAGAAACACAGTTTCACAGACTTGGTAATTCTGATTGAAACGAATGTTAAATACATTGAGGTAAATATGTAAATTTGTGATTGACTCATTGCAAACACTGTTCATTAACACAATCTGTTTATTCCACAGGGAAAGGTTATGGCCAAAAAGGTATTGCCATTTAATTTCAGGAATCAATTTCTCCAAAGGAACTAGGGCAGAGAGATTGAGCAACAAACAGTTTTGATGGCAGGCAGACAAAACTCATTTTCAAAAACAAAACCCTGAACACCTTACTGCAGTGTATTATTTGGGTGAATTTTTATATTCTAGCTATTTTTGACCATGGACTAAGCACAATTAGATATAGAGAAAATTGGCAACATAAATCAACCGATATTCATTAGAAAGTTAGGAGAGGTGAATAAATTGTATTAAAATCGATAAGAATTATAAAGTACAGTAAAATTTTGAAATAGTATTTGTAATCGATAATCTGTTTAGCTCTGAATGAACCCCAGCTATTCAGCGGCAAGTTCTGGAAATATAATTTTGCAATTAATTCTACAATGTTCAGTAACATATTTTTGTTAGTCAGCAGGGAGACCTGGTTACGGTCCAGGTAATGTCTTTAATCCCAATGATCTATTGACCTAAAAGTGAAAGGAATAAAGAAAAAATCGAATCAATAAATGATAATGTTAAGTTTTTAGCCTTGAACTCGATACAAACAAATTCCTGTTAAATTGTCCTGTATATATTGTTGGTGTCTGACGATAGTGATAGTAATGTGTCAAGTCTTTATCAGGTCTGGTCAATATCCAGGGACAATGTGAGCACACTGTTCCAACATTAAAAAGCATTCAGGCATTTTGAACTGAGATGAGGAGGTTTTTCTTCACTTGGGTTGGGCGGGGGGCGGGGGGGCGCGGGGGTGTTGAATCTTTGGAATTCTCTCCCCCAGAAGCGGGTGCATGATCAGGAATTGAGTAAATTCAAGACGTAAACTGACAGATTATCAATTTCTCCTCGTATTAACTGATATGGGCATGGTGTGGGAACATGGCATTGAGATTGATGATCAGCCGCACACTAAAATGACAGAATGAGCCTTCTCCTGCTCCCATGTATGAATTATTTATTTAATTCGGCAAAGAGCAACACCGACACCCTGAGTCATAGAGTCGTAGAGATGTACAGCATGGAAACAGACCCTTCAATCCAACCCATCCATGCCGACCAGATATCCCAACCCAATCTAGTCCCACCTGCCAGCACCCGGCCCATATCCCTCCAAACCCTTCCTATACATATACCCATCTAAATGCCTCTTAAATGTTGCAATTGTACCAGCCACCACCACATCATCTGGCAGCTCATTCCATACACGTACCACCCACTGCGTGAAAAAGTTGCCACTTAGGTCTCTTTTATATCTTTCCCCTCTCACCCTAAACCTATGCCCTCTAGTTCTGGA